>NC_070635.1:21796678-22089178 GCF_947347685.1 Pleuronectes platessa | reverse complement strand
CCTATATGCTGTAAACAAAAATAATTGATTTATATGTTACATCCTGCCTCCTGCATGCTTATATCTGAATGCTGCGGAGATGTCTGCGTTATTGTGAACAAATCTGACAATCTCCTGCTGTGTTCTTCATATGTGAAAGGCCCCATTGTCGGGACATTCTTCAGAGTTCGGCAAACTCCTTTAATTTGCTTTTTACCTCACAGTATTCAAACAAAGCGCAAGAGTCACCTACTAAGAAGTCCCTACATTGTAAAGTTGAGGTTAGTGAATGAGGGGGTGATTCCTGACGCAGCCTTAAAGTCTCCAGTGTTGAAATTGCTTCCTTGTGTGTTCATTCAAGTTAATGGCTACACCACCCCCCATGATTTTCTGTGTTACTTCTCAGTTTAGACTGTTTCATCCATAGGCCTATCTGTAAGCGTTCAGAAGACGGTTCAAACAGACGGCAGTGTTCTTATAAACGCTTAGCATAAATGAGCCTGGAGAACACCTCAAAAGAATCCTTGAAAGATTTGGCATAAATGTTCAAATAAAAAGTATTTTTTTGACTCTTGAGAGAGAAATGTGTCATTTGTCTTTGTGTTGACAGAATTGTGTTGCATGACCCAGATAAAGTCAATGCAAGTTAAAGTTAAATATCCAGTTCAGAATATAATGCAACGCTTACAACACAATACAAACTTCCATGAATCAGTGCTGGTCACAACACTTTCTATACCACAGTAGTTTCGGAAGAACCATGCCTTGTAACACACACACACACACACACACACACACACACACACACACACACACACACACACACACACACACACACACACACACACACACACACACACACACATACACACTCACAAACACACGCACACACACACACACACACACACATAGGAGAAGGAGGTCTCAGGTAGAAGTGGACACAATAGAGTACTTGTTCTGTGAGATAGACAAGCACGGTGTGGGGGTAAGAGAGAGGGAAAGAAAGAGGTTGAAAAGAGTTTGAGAAAAAAGACAAGTGGACAGGATGAGGGTTGGTGCTAGACCTGAGACTTGTGGAGGAAATTTGGGGTATAGCTCAGAAACCACTATCTAATGAACACAAGCCAGGTGTCCCTCTGATAATATGTCCAGTGGATGTCAGACTTGGAGCAAAAACCCACTAAATTATTATTTGCTTAATTAATCCTCATTGTTAATCACAGTACAAGGAACAATAATGCCATTGTCACGCTGACTGCAAGTTTGCAAAGGAAGACTAACCAAAGGAGGGAAGGAGAGAGGACATGTAGGGAAGTGGAGGAGGAGCAAACACGAGGCACAAGAGGGGAGTCGTGGCCGGAAGGAGGTGGGGAGACATGGAGGAGAAGGAAAGGAGCTTTAAAAAAAAAAAAAAAACATCCAATCGAGAGACAGGTAGATGTAGGCAGGTACAATTGAGGTTTAGAGCAGAGTGAGCAGATTTGAGGAAATAGCGTAGAAGAAGGTTGAGGTTGGTGGAGTAGCAGGGCTACACAGCTATCGTGTTTCTCGATAACAACATAGAAATTCAGCAACTGTGGGACCAAGCGGGGTCAGTGGGTTTGTGTAACGCCAGATCCATGTCAGTCTTTGAGGTGTTTACTTCCACAGATCAAGACACATATATAAAGAACTGATTTAAGTCAGTAACTGGGCTGGATTGTTCTTGTTCGCTTGTCTGATTAAAAGATTTAACATGTTCCCTATAAATATTTATATTGTAAATGTCAAAGTTCAATTTAAACATTGAAATGGAGGTTTTAATTTCACTTATCCCCCCCCCCCCCCCCCCCCCCCCCCCGCATGTGAGAGAGGCGGGAAAATGTTGGAGGCAGGAAGGAAACTGGGCACGTAAACTGTTTTCTCTGATTTGATAAGGAGGACTTGTATACTTAGAGTATCTCCAGCTGTTTCCCGCCTCACAGATGGACGGTACTGGTGTTACAGTTGTGACTGTCTCATAGTGAACAGAATATCCACCCAAAGTCAGGACACTCACAAATAATCATGGACGCAGGCTTTCTTGATTTAAATCTTTCTTTTTCACTGCAGGAAAATCACAGGTTGAAATATTAAATGAATGGTGGCTAACTGCCATTTAGGCGAGTTAGAGTTATAGGGTTTTTGCTCGTATCACACTGTCACAGCTTACTGGGACATTTGAATATAATGCATGGTTGAAGTTGTTTTCAGCATCTGTGTTTGTTCTACAGTTTCAAATAAAAATGTCTCTTGGGAAAATGAATTCATATCTGCATGAAAAACATAATGGGTTCTCACCTGCACCGTAATCCTGCTAACTAACAAACAAACACAAAACACAACCTCCTTGGTAATGATGGTATATTAAACTAAAGTAAACCATTAGCATATGCATGATATGAGGAATATAGCTGTTAATGTTTATGCCTGTTTTTTTCATCAGGTTGTTTTCTAACACTAAGATGTGGGTTAAGTTGACAAAGTCTGCTCAGAGCAGTGGATAACAAGGCAGAAAAAGACAGTGAGAGCAACACACACAGGTGCACACGGGACAGACATGGCACGGACGTGGTTTGTTCTTGCCTGGTGGAGAAGTGCTTCAGACTTTAGACTATTGATCAGTGTCACTTGTACTTTTCGGTCTGTGCCAGGACACTGAGCTGAAACCAGCTGATGTTTGTTGTAGGGTGGTTGAGTCCAAAACAAAGAGCCACAATCACACAGGAGCAGTCTGAGCTTTTGCTTTGTAATATCTTGTCAAACATATTCATGCATACATAAATATGAGCAGAACACAGTTAATGTCACTGTTATTATATTTCATCTCTTAACTCTTCTCTTCAGCTTTGTGTTAATGCAATTGTGAAATGTATGTGATGTTAAAGGCGTTGAAGCTGCTGCACCTGTGCATTCAAGTGTGTGTCTCTGAGCACATTCACTAATGTGTATGTGAATGTGTGTGTGCGTGTGTGTGTGTGTGTCTGTGTGTGTGTGTGTCTGCAGGGAGCAGGGGAATCTCTCTGACCTGTGTGTTCACCCCCTGCCGGGTGATCGGGGCATTAGTGACACTGATTATCTTGGGAGCCATAGGAGCAGCTGTTTGGGCCGTAGGTTAGACCACATGCTCTTACACATTAGACACACACTCTATATTCAAACGAATCTGAGAATTAATAGTCTTTTGTTATTCCCTGTCGTACATTGCACTGATGCCCACTGTGTTACTACTCTTCTGTAGTTATGTACTGCACGATGGAGGAAGACACAGGCCTGTATGACGGTGAGTGTGAGAGGACATGCTGATGGTTTCAAGGATGAGAAAATATTTATAATATGTAGCTTTCATTCTGTGATATAGTTACAATGAATATTTGTTACCATAGATAACTGATTAAAGACCATCCCCCTAAAATTACTTAACTGGATTCATGAATTGATTTGCACAAAAAAACTGTTCATAGATAATTGCAGTCTACAGATGTTGGATCTTTTTTAGATAAAGGTCTTGAGAAATTTGCAAAAATGATAAAAATTGCCATCAAAATGCTAAAGAAAGTCATTCACTATGTTTTGTGGTAATCCATTCAATAGTTTTTTTGTGCGTAATCCTGCTAATCAACAAACAAACACAACCTCCTTGGTAGAGGTGATAAATATCCAATGTCACTGGGATAAGTCACAGTTATAAAAGACAAATGAAATAAATATATGTGACAGGCAAAGTGTGTGTGATTTATTTTACTGAACTTGTTTTGTAAGTAAATACATGTGATTCCGTGCAGTCCAGGTCAATTCTGCTGACCAACGTCTTAGAGTCTTCGATTCCACGCACAGGAGGTGGCGTGAGGTGTGTTCCTCCTCAGCCAATGAGCTGCTTGCTGGTATCAGCTGTGAAGAAGTGGGCTTTGTCAGGTGAGATATATTATTCTTATTATATAGTTTGTAGTGTAATCTAACAGAAATTTGATTTGGATCAGTTTAGGGGTCAATGCAAAGTCCTAACAATGATAGCTCTCTCTCCGTGTGTGTGTGTGTGCGGTGAGTGTGTGTGTGTGTGTGTGTGTGTGTGTGTGTGTGTGTGTGTGTTTCAGTGTGGCGAATTACTCAGTCACATCGGTGCCAGAGGCCAGTAGAGATGCTGGAGAGTTCTTCTGTGTCAGACAGGAAGAGCTTACCTACGGCAAGAAAATCAAAGACTCGTTGTTCCCATGGTAAACACATCTGTCTGTCTGTCTGTCTGTCTGTCTGTCTGTCTGTCTGTCTGTCTGTCTGTCTTTCTGATGCACCACCTGTCCTACAGCAGTCTAACACTGGCTGGCACTGACGCTGTGTGTCTGTGTTTCAGTGACTGTGAGAGCAGGGAGGTTCTCACTCTGCTGTGCCAAGGTAAGATGTTCTGTGTGACACACTGGTTCAATTAAAGCTAGGGTTGGTAATCCTGGAAAAGCAAGCGAGCGCAGGCTACGCTTGAGAAATGCAATGCCACAAACCCTGCACACCACTGCTGTGTTAAAGGTGTAACAATGATGGCTTAAAGGCTATTTCTAATTGCATTTAAAGTATATTTGATTTTGGAAACAATCTTACGACCCCCCTCTCAGTGTCTTGCGACCCTCCGTGGGCTCCAACCCTAGTTTGGGAACCACTGATATACCATATGTTTAATTGTGTCACATACACTTTACCTAGGTAATGAAGTGTGCAATTTATTCTCGTCTCCTCTCGTCTCCTCTCCTCTCCTCTCCTGTCCTCTCCTGTCCTCTCCTCTCCTCTCGGCAGACTGTGGCAGGCGTAGTTTTGCAGCAGACCGTATAGTCGGTGGTGTGGATGCCAGGCAGGGCAGCTGGCCTTGGCAGGTCAGCTTACAGTACGATGGAGTTCATCAGTGTGGAGGATCCATAATCTCGAACCGCTGGATTGTCTCTGCAGCTCACTGCTTCCTCCAGTACGTGAAAGAGCTGCCTTATGTTAGAGATAATTATTTTATTAAGTTTCATTAACAGGCCAAATCCGTATTGAAGAATTTAGTAATAAGTAGCGTGTGTGTCTATGCTAGACGCCGCACTGTGACTAGCTGGCGTGTGCTGCTGGGCTCCATCTATAACAAACCAGTCAACGCCGTCGCGGCGGAGGTGAAGACCATCGTTGTTCACAGCAGCTACCTGCCCTCTGTAGATGCTAACATTGATGACAACAGCAGGGATATCGCCGTTCTGGCCCTCACCCAACCTCTTACTTTCACTGGTAGGACACACACACACGCGCTGGCACACGCACACACACACACTCAACTTGAATATTTGAGTGAAAGATGACCATGATTAGAGATGAGGAATAATGACAAAGGAATGGAGGGATACAGAGACACACAGTCATCCTGTAATGAGCCTGTTTTAGGTTTCCTTGTCCCTCCAGGACAAAGGTTCTTTTATCCAACATGATTAAATCAGCTCTGAACAGGTTTCCACCATTTCCTCTTATTACTATAACACTGATGCACTTCCTTTCTGCCATGGAATCCCCGGTGTCCTTCAGTAAAAGATATTTTCCATGTTCTCCACGTATTAAGGAAAAGAGGACTAACTCATGTAATCTACAGTGATCTTACTATAATCTGATTGTTTGTGCCCTCATGTGATGGTCATGTCCTTCTACACTTTGTAAACGCAACATAACAAGCAATGTTTCAGTAGCTCAGGTCTGACATCTAGTGTTCGGTGTTCATAATTACAACCACAGCATTATGTGCACTGAGGAGAGAATCTGTCTTGATTTTCACTTTTTTTTATGTGGATGATAGTTTATGCGTCATGCCGAATGTATTCATAAAATCACCTTTGACTTCGACATTTATTTACTGAAATCACATGATTCAGTAAGGTGAACATTTAAGTCATTGCTTGTTTACTTTTAGCTCTATAGATTTCAGCAAAAATCCTTGTTCAAGCACATTGTGTTCTTCAAAAAAGCTTGGAAAATTAAAATTTGTAACAAATTGTCTGGAACCAGAGTCTGTGCAGGAGTGATGGTGGATTGGATCTGTTGTAGCGAGTTCCCATCGATAAACATGCTCGACCAATTACAAGTCAGTCAGTTATCAATCATGATGTTTCACCCTGTTTGTAGCATCAATTAACTAATTAAAACAAACTTTACTGTAAAGATTAGCATTAAACATCCTTAATTACCTGAAAGACTCAGACATCTTTGGGAAAAGTTCGTTGAATGTGGTCCATTTCTTAACTGCTAAAATGGAGGAGGTAGGATTTATAGCCTATACTGCAGCCAGCCAGTAGGTGGTGATGGAGGCGCTATGGCTTCACCGTTAGGGAGCAGTCATGTCATCCATCTTTATCTACTGCCTATGATTTCACTGATTGAGGACATTTCCACCACTTCTTGTCTCCCTGTCTGGACACTTGTTCTATTTGATGGTTCAGGATTATCATACACACATGTTTGCTTGTATCTTAAGACACAAAATATGTTTGTGTGTTTGTGTGTAGAGTCCATCCAGCCTATTTGCCTGCCAGCATACGGTCAAAGACTGATAGACGGACAGATGGGAACCGTGACGGGCTGGGGAAACGTTGGGTACTACGGTGAGTCTACAGCTGTATCATCGTACACTGCAGACAGGGATTCATTTGATGACGGTCTTTGCATTCATTGATTTCTTTGATTGAAAATGATGACACTCAAAACGTTTTGTTATTTGTATTGAAACAGATCAATTTGCTCTTCCGTGTATATTTTGATTGATAAAAGAGGAAAATAGTGTGATAAGTCATGACTGAAGAAGCAGAATCCTATTCATCTGTGTTTTATAGTCTGTAGTATTGTTGGTTTCACCAGGGATGTTTGACTCGCAGGTCATCTAGCAGACGTCCTCCAAGAAGTGAGCGTCCCCATCATCAGTGACGCTGTCTGTAACGCTCCCGACTACTACGACAATCAGATCACCTCCAGCATGTTCTGTGCTGGTTACGAGAAAGGAGGCACTGACGCCTGCCAGGTCAGAGTGTGCATGTGTTCATGTACAAGAGCTGGCATATTTGCATGTGTTTGGGTTTCTAGTCAGGGACCCATATTCTCAGATATGTCCTCATGTGTGTATCATCTTTATTTAAACTAAAATCTAATAACTAATGCATATATCCCTGCTTGTTTGATATCATTTTACATTCATACTTTTCTGTCAAAGCTAAGGCACTTATAAGGTGTGTGTGTAAACTTCTAGCACCATGTGTGGTTTCAGGGAGACAGTGGCGGTCCCTTTGTGTCGGAGGACTGTCTGTCTAAGAGCAGTCGGTATCGGCTGCTGGGGGTGGTGAGCTGGGGAACTGGCTGTGCCATGCCAAAGAAACCTGGCGTCTACACCAGAGTGTCCCGCTTTCTGCCGTGGATATCTACAGCCATGAGGGTGAGACGCCGGATGCTTTGTAATTTATTGTGTTGTTATAATGACAAATAAAGACATACGGATAATAAGACTCGGGAAATCTATAAACCACTCATCAACAGTGAGGGGACAAATTTAATTCTGCACTTTCTTGGGTCCTTTACAATACACATGCCAAATATGAAGCCGATAGGATGAATGGTTATTGAGATGTGTTCCACATTCAGACAGAGAACTCAGAACCTGCAACACCTGTGAATGTCTGCAAATCTGATCAAAAATCGAATCATCTAAATGATCTGGTGGCGATTTTCACCTGTTGACCCGGTTGTCGACCATTGTTTTAGTATATTTGCGAACTGTTCTTCAGACAGAGATTCATAGAATTAGTAGATCGATATAATCGGGTTTATCTGCTTTGACACTGCTATGGCCATGACAAACAGAATGATCAGCAGAGGACTAGCTAACATTTACTCACACAGCCCAAGGTGTGTTAAAACAGTTTCTCTTCTCACCTCTCTCCTTCAGAACTATCACAACTCACCAGGGGTTCACAAATTGGCCCGGACATGAGATGCTCCTACATTTCTGCTTTTTCTACACTGAGACGACAACACGGACAAATCCTGTACATGTCAACAGGAAGTGTTACAATGGAGGGTCTTGAAAGCTGCAATGTTCCTCTTGTATCGAAGTTCTCAACACCCCTTCTTAACAAAAAAATGTGTCGAGGATTTTTCCCCCTTATTCCACATGGTAAAAGGTTTGCCAATGTCATATTCCTTTAGAGAGGAGTCAAGCGACCACATTTATCCAATAGTTACACTGTTTTTTAATCATTGGTTCAAGAACAAATGATCAGAGGCTTAGATTTGAGGAGAAAGTCGTCTCTCATTATGACGAGTGAAGACGTGACCATGCAAGCAAATGTTAATGTGTATGAGTATATGAGTCCCATAAAAGCAAAAATCATATCAAAGGTAATTGGTTTGCCAAAATAAAAGCCCAAAAGAACATCAGAGTCTGTGGGTCCAAACCTTCAGGCAGCCATTCACAGCAAAGGACTTTCCACAAAACGGTAGATATGTAAATCTTCATATGTATTCCTTCAATTTCTTTCTAACCTGTAAACTTCTCCTACTATGTGTTTAAAGGTCCATATCTCCCCCACAGTTATTTCTATGTCGATGTGAACCTTCTCAGATATAAGCTGAGACTTAGCACCTTAATGTTATAAAAATCCATGATTTTATTTAACTTGAATGTCCAGAGCCTGAAGAGTAAAAATTTGAACCTGTCCAAATACTGCGGTCTGGAATACATCCGGAAGTTTTGTAGATAAACAAAGACAGAGCTCTTTAAGAGACAGGAATAAAGTTATAATCAAACTTTGCCACCGAGATATTATCGAGATATTATCTCAAAAGTGAAATAATACAAGACTCACTATACTGGATTTAAGATTCCTGCCGTGTACATACATTACTTACAATGACATACATTTTCTGAAATGGCTTTTTCTTCTCTCTTCTTTTTAGCTGCATTTACTCCAATAACAGCCGAAGTTACATTAGAAACAAATAACCAGTATAATATTTGAGCTAAACATCAATAACATGAATGAAGTCTTGTAAAGACTCAGGTCTATCTTCAATATTCTAGGTGTAATCACAAGTATTCATTCGATAAGATTTTAATGATTTTAAAGATCACGTGCAGCCTCAGCACTTTCAATACTTAGACACTGTGCAACACCAAGACACAGACAGTTTCAGTGATGCGTGAGTAGTTCCAGCTGATTTATTTCGAGTACAATTACAAATCTTTAAACAGTATAATTGTCATTTTGTTATAAACCCGTGTGGTGAATGCAGTGTGTGTTTTTATGCAGTAGCCTGACTTCATCATGGATTATTATTCATACGAGATTTAACTCTTTACCAAATTTCCATGTTTGCATCAGTATTTTGCTTTATTTTGTAAATATTAGTTAGTAAATATTTGTTTCTTGTAAATGTAGATGTTTTTGTCTGACACAGATCTTATTGCCAATCGTGCAATAACCTCATAAATCATCTTCTCGTGAAATATATCTTTTAGTTCGTATTAGAGAAGACTTTACTGTATCTCTGAGTACCTGTAGCTAACACTGTGTGAGTGTCCTTCACCTGGCCTGAATAAAGAATGGGATGTGAGCACTAATATCTACATTTAAACTGTTTGTGGCATGTTTGCTTCTGATGTACAGTATGTATGCATTTATAGCAAATGTGATGTGAGAGATAAGTATGTAAGATGTAAATTGTAGCATTGTGTATTGTATTGAAGTCATAATTAAAAGCAACTTGCCCACAGTAACTGTTTTGATAAAGTCCATTTATTCGTATTAAATATTCTCTACACTGCTGCATATATAGTTATACTGTAGTTTGCAGTCTCATAATCACAACAGCAACAATCTCTGGGGTAGCTTTATCAAATATAGTCAGATTGTATGATATACCTGCTTCAGTAAGTGCAACTGTAAACTAAACCATGAAGGAACAAAGTGGTATAATAAATTACATCATAAAACAAAAGAATGAAGAAAAGGCATTTTCAACCTTTTAACTAACACTGGGCTCCAGGCTTCCTCTATTCACATCGGATCAGCTGGATGTGACCACAGTCGAGTAGATCGTAGAAGCCTCACTCTTTCCTATTGTGGCCCTGAGGAGAAAATGATGATGTTAATGAGTATCAATGCATCAGATGGTGTTACTGTGTCTACATCGATAATGGCAGGTTTACAGCAGCATTGACCATTGCTTTTATTCAAAATTTTTTTTTTTACACAGGCTAAAATCGCAGTTTGTGCGGCAGGAACTTGGACACTGAGGTCAAGTCCTCTGGAAAAAATTCTGTGAATTTGTTTGTTTTTCAGAAGTTCACATTCCATGGTAACACATTTTGAAAATGTGAATAATATTTATTCTAAACTACATTAGATGTGAGGGTGGAACTTCTTAAATGTTAATTAGGTCATATATTTTAAACAGATTTAATAAGTGAACGGTGTCATGGGGTTTTTAGACAGAAAGCAAAGCAAATTCACTCTGATTCAGACCCATTATGACTGTATGAGGTGTCGATGTAGAGATACAAGTGATTGAAAGAACTAAAGCAGGGGTTCTCAAAGTGGGTCAGGGACCGCTAAGGGGTCCTTAAAGGGGTTGAAGGGGGTCCCCAGCAAAGGGGAATCATTTTTGCACCAAAAGTAACACACTGAGAGAATGTATGAGAATTTTGGTCCTGAATGTCGTACTCCTCCTGAAATAAATCCATATATTTCATCTACATTATTACGACAGTAATTCAGCCGCATACAGAACATATTCTTTTTGGTTTTGGTGTTTTTAATTTTCATCTATCAGTCGATTCATCCATTATCTGTATCGCGGATCCCTTGAGGGTCACAGGAGCCAATCCTAGCGGACAATGTGAGAGATACTTCCTGGACAAGTCACTCGAGTATCACACAGCCAACAGAGATTAACGTTCAACTTCACATTCTCACCTATGATGAATTGAGGGAGGAAGCAGTGGTAAACACAGACAACCCAGGCAGACATGGGGAGAACATGCAAACTCAAAACACACAAACTGCATTGCTTATTCGTTTTTCCTTGTCCAAAAAAACAACAGCAACAAACAACCCACATTTGTTACCACATTCACTCTATACCTCTCGCCATTGTTTCTCAATCCTGTGGCTTCACATTTCAAGTGAAGCCACAGGCTTCACTTATTATGTTTTGTAATAATGGGAAACACAGCAACAGCATCATGATATTTCAATAAACCACACACACACACACACACACACACACACACACACACACACACACACACACACACACACACACACACACATTTTTACATGTACAGGAGACACTTATCATCATCAGAGATGTGAAGATGATATATGTAAACGGCTGTGCCACATTCACTCTCACTGACATTTATTGACTCACCAGTACAAAAGACGAGCTACCACGAGAGTCACCAAAACAAAGACCCCTACTCTGGCTATGATGATCACGTGAATCTGGCTGCCTGAGGAGGAGACACAGTAGGGTTTGATTAGAAGAGGGCAAACCTAACACCACTCTGTTGAACACAATAATGAAGATGAATTCTTTAGCAGCACGAACCGCGGTCCTCTGTTATCAGGGTCACCAGCTGAGCAGTTGAGTTGCCCGTCCCCACACTGTTACTGGCCTGGCAGAGGTAGAGTCCAGTGTGGGACGCCTCCACAGAGGGAAGAGACAGCACCTGTCCCCAGCCCACCTGGAGCCATGAGCTGGAGCTGGGAGAGTCTGTCCTCTTGTACCAGCTGTAGTTGTCGGCCGCAGGGTTGGCCACACTGCTGCAGGTCAGATTCACACTGCTGCCCTCAGTAAATTGTTGATCATCTACTGAAATTGAAATGTTCTCTGGGCCGTCTGAAAACAAGGACCAACAGCACATGTGGAATAATGAGACAAGAGATAACAGTGCAGCAATTTTTTATCTGGGCTCCTCAAATCTGAGGTTCTCATGATTAAATCAATTAACAAGAGATTGTTAAGGAGTAACAGGAGACAAAAATAAATCAGTAAATTTTAGATTTACACTTTTTCTTGTGAGATGTTGGATGCATTCACCCTTTCAGGCCTCAAAGAATATTTAAAATAGAACAAACTCTCTTTGGCTGAGCAAACCTTATCACACATGGTTACAGCAGATGAGTGCACTTAGCTGAAGGACACTCATTTTGTTTGCATGACTTAAATTATAAATTTTGTTCAAATATGTCAGGCTCATTGACAAGATTTTCTACAAAATATGACAATTTCTTCCCGACACAATCTCTTTTGAAGTAATCAGGTTAATCTGTTAAAATTATTTTCTCCTGTAGGACCACCAATATCAGGAGGCTGTTCAGGTTGACGTACATGCAGGCTACTGCGTAAGCATGAGTCATCTATCTATCGAAGTAACACATACATGAGACCAGATGTCTCATTGCAACATGTCTTTACACTCACAAAGGACATCCAGGTGAATGTCGGTTGAGTTCATCATGTCATCGCCCCTCCAGCTAACATTGTTCCAGGCCTGACAGTGGTACAATCCACTGTGTCTGGGCTGCAGGTCAGAGATGGTGTGTTCCTGCCCTGAACTGATTAACTGTCAGTCCATCTACAGGCTGTATCCTCTGGGCTCCACAGGTGACTTGATGTAATTTAAGGGGGTACTATGGTGCTTTGATGGAGGTATGTGCCAAATTGAGTGCTAGATTATTTGATCTTGGTATAGACATGAAAAATACTAAAACACTTAATAATTACGTAGATGACCTCAAGTTAAAATAAAACTTCAAGATAAACTGTGAAGACTTCCAGTGTTGGATAAACAGCCTCCTGTTGCGCATCCAGTTTAGCTATTATTGGTAACTGTAGACAGTCATTTAATTCACCGTCTAAATCAAGTGTTACGTAAAGTAGCTGTAGAGTAGCTGGAATGGTGAAAGTTTGATAACTGCATTTATATATCTCTTTACTCAATTTATAAGCTTTAGCTACAGCACCAGCCTCATTCACCTATTCACACACACATTCATGATGCGTTTTGTCTGTCACATAGTCAGCAGAGCTGTCAGGGGTTATTAGTGGTTCACTATATTAACAAAGGACACTTTTAGCATGTGGACCGGAGGAGGCAGGGATCGATCAACCTTCTTATTAGTGGACAACCCACTCTGCCTCCTGAGCAACAGTTTAAAAGGCTCCCAGGTAAAACTCCAAAACTGTATCCCTGTAACAGAGCAACAGGCCATTGCCAGTGGAGCAGTATCTATTTAGTTTTTTTTTCACGTTCACAATTGTGCCAAAAACTGAGGCCCTCTCTCACCCTGCTGTCTTGCAAAATTAACTCATTCACTCGGGTGTCATATTTCCATCACTGCTGATCAGAGCATATAAAACCAGTGTCTGCGGAGTCTTTTTACCCCGGAGTGAATAAGTCAATTCAAGTTGCAGGCAGAAGCCGGATATAACTGGATGTTATTGGGAGTTAGTGGGTTTTTTGACCAGTGGAAATGGGGCTTTAAATAGAATGGTGCCAGGTGTGCTGTGGAAATAAGCCTTTAAATTGAGATTCAGTGTTAACAGTGTACTTACACTGAACATTTAGAGTCACAGAGTTGGATCTGACTGTCTCTTGTCCCAGGACAGCACAGAAGTAGCTCCCAGCATCCTCTCTCCTCACCGGGGACCCTGGTGTCGGCACTTGCTGTCCATCTTTAAACCAGACAATGGTTGTAGATGTAGGACATTCTGACACACAGGTCAGCCTGAAATCATCTCCCTCTTTCACAGTGCTCGGTTTCAAAACAGCGGTTAACTCTGGTCCAGGAAAAGAAACGGATCGATTTTACTAAATTTTCTTTATTCATGAGAAATCTATAAATAAATAATAATAATTTGTTGTTACCTTTAACAAACAAATAAGCATAGGTTTTGCTTGTCCATTTGTCTGATGTTGTCACAAAACTAAAATAGTATTGTCCTTCATCAGTGGGTTTTACGTTGTTGATCTTCAGATTACAGTTATGATATAGATTACCCACGTATTTAAAGTCCCGGGGCGAAGGGAGACTAGAAAGGGGATGCAGCCGCCACGTGCCAGATGTAACCAGGGTTCTAGACCATTCCACCTGAGTGACTGTATCACGCCAAGGGTAGTCATAGCTACACTTCATAACTACTGACCCCCCTCTCAAAGCACACTGATCTCCGAAGGTCACCCCCCAATCTCCACTCCAAACACCTTCAGGCAGAAATGACAACAAATCCAGGAATTAAATATATAGGTATAGATAACATCCGATACACAATAATTGTGTGTTGTCATTTCCTTACCTGGCATAAAAACAAGGATCATCAGCATCCAACTATCCATTGTTCAAATCTGCCTAGAACATGATGATTCACAACACGGTTCATTACTCTACATTCTGGGGGACAGCACAATGTCAAACAAAGAGTATACAAGTGAAAAGCACTCACCCGCTAAAGCAAACAGACCAATTGCTTGTTTAAGAGATGGTGTTGAGGAATGAAAGCAGAGGTGAGAATGTGATTCACCCTGCTTCCTCTCATCATCAAACGTTCAAGGAGCTGATTACATAAAGTTAGAGTGTCCTCACTGTCATGTTCTGAGTCTACACAAACAGACACACCCATTGATGGAGGAAGAGGACACATTGAGTAATCGGTCTTACACAACAGGAGAATCACTTTTTGTAGAAATGTTCAAGGTTTCACTTCTCGTCAATGTTTGCATTTCTTCTTTTCCCTTGGTGGTGTAAGAGCACGTGAAAAATTTTGCATTGAGTATTGTATTGAAGTCATAATTAAAAGCAACTTGCCCACAGTAACTGTTTTGATAAAGTCCATTTATTCTTATTAAATATTCTCTACACTGCTGCATATATAGTTATACTGTAGTTTGCAGTCTCATAAACACAACAGCAACAATCTCTGGGGTAGCTTTATCACATATAGTCAAATTGTATGATATACCTGCTTCAGTAAGTGCAACTGTAAACTAAACCATGAATGAACAAAGTGGTATAATAAATACATCATAATCATTAACCTTTTAACTAACACTGGGCTGTTGTTCTTCTATTCACATCGGATCAGCGGTATGTGACCACAGTCGAGTAGATCACAGAATCCTCGCTCTCTCCTATTATGGCCCTGAGGAGAAAATTATGATGTTAATGAGTATCAATGCATCAGATGGTGTTACTGTGTCTACATCAATAATGGCAGGTTCACAGCAGCATTCAGACCTCACACAGTGTGTTACTTACTGAATGTCGTACCCTCCCAGAAATAAAACCCCTAAAACGAACTTTTTTCGAATCAATGTTGTAAATACTGTTATTTTGTTGATGTGTTCAGTTACGCGTGGCATCTATTGCACTTCTGCCCGTCCTGGGTGAGGCATCCCTCAAGCGTGGCTCTCTGAGGGCTCCAAGTGTTTTCCCTCTCTAGGTATTTTGGGGTTATTTTTCCTAACTCTTGTGGAGGGTTAAGATCAGAGGATGTCGCACCTTCTTAAGCCCTATTAGACGAATTGCAATTTGCGAATATTGGTTATACAAATAACATTGATTGATTGTAAATTTGAGAATTAAAGGCTGATCCATATATTTCATCTACATTATTACTACAGTAATTCAGCCACATACAGAACATATTCTTTTGGGTTTTGGTGCTTTTAATTTTCATCTATCAGTCGATTCATCCATTATCTATATCGCGAATCCCTTGAGGATCACAGGAGCCAATCCTTGCGGACAATGTGAGAGATACTTCCTGAAAAAGTCACTTGAGTATCACACAGCCAACAAAGACAGACGTTCAACTTCACATTCACACCTATGGTGAATTGAGGGAGGTAGCAGTATTACACACAGAAAACCCAGGCAGACATGGGGAGAACATGCAAACTCCAAACAGGTCACAAACTGGGATTCAAACTAGGAACCTTGTTGCTGTGAGACTGCAGTTTACAGTTACCCACTGCACCACTGTGCCTCCATGTGATTAGGAAGTGAAATAAACATAAAAAAAGTAGTTTATAATAATAGATTATTTGAGGAAGGAATATCCACTCATTACCTAATTTACTGTAAAGTCCTGGCTACAACTAGACATGTTTAATTTTTCTCTGTGAAATTCAAGGTTTTATTTCAGAATTTGGTAATTTAAGACTGCACAGTAACACTGACTGAGGGCTACAGACATCAGTAGACTTGACCGACAGTGAATAATAGAATATAATGCTGCGATGTTAAATGTTTGTTCAGTGAACCTACAAGGACTCCTGTGGAGCTCTGCTGTTGTTTCTGGGTTTGATGGCCACTGTTGTATAGATAAGTTCAGCTTCATCAAAAGAGGGAACCTGAAGGGAGAACATGCACAGTAAATTTATTTAAAATATATTGTGTTGTAACTTCTGCATATGCTCATGCATGTTCGTGGACCACATTTACATAATGTTTGTAGTGTGTGTTCTTCGGACGAGAAGATGACGGTGTGTTGATGTTGGCGTAAACAGTGTCCAGCTGATCTTCTGTGGATGAAGAACTCAAGCCCTCTCCACTGAGCTTGAGGCCAAACGCAGTCCGCTGCAGAGGAAACAACATAGGGCAGGTATAAATTAAGGTTAGGAAAAAAAAAAATATTAAAGAAAATATCTAAATTATTTAATTTTTACCTCAAAAGTAGGACATGTATTTACCCCTGTCTGTTGGTTTGTTTGTTTGTTTTTCAGCAGGAATAGACAAAGTTTTACATTAAATTTAGTTGCCAATCCAGACAAAGATAAGATGGTTTCAAGACACTAACATTGCAATATAGGACTTTTAAAAGAAACATTTTCACTAGGTTCGTAGTGAACAATTCATGAGTCTGGACTAAAACAATCTGGAATACTTAGAGGAGGGATATCTATGAGTGTGTGTTGGTGCAGCTTGATTTAGGGGACTGTCGGGCCTTGGTGGAAGTATGTACTCTACTGAGGGCTCTTCTAATTACCTTTGCCAATGAAGGTTTGTGTGTCTGTCTGCTGGTTAACAGAACAACGCAAAAACTACTGGATGGATCCCCATGAAACTTGGTGGAAGAATGTGGTATAGGTCCATGAGGAACCCATAAAAGTTTGGTGCGGTGAATGATTAAGGGGCAGATCCAGGAATTTAAAAAAGCTTTTTTTAAACATTACGAGCCTGGGCAGTTCATATTTATGGGACTGATATTTATGACTATGGGCAATTTGCTGCACATCCAAATAAAAATCTGGATCCAGTGAATTTACATGTGGTTTCATAAGGTGAGACATTACAAGTCTTAATCTGTGTTTCTGCTCGGATGGGAAGTCAAACTTTCCACTGACCCTTGCATAACTGACAGTCAATCACAAGAGTTTAATAAAGTTCAGATCGGTTATTTGAGGACTTTTTTTTTATGTACTCACTTTTTCCGCTGCATTGGTTCTTTGTTTTTTCCTGTCAAAAAAAACAACGATAACAAACAACCCACATTTGTTACCACATTCACGTTTCTCAATCCTGTGTTTTCACATTTCAAGAAGTTGTTTTGTCATAATGGGAAACACAGCAGCACCCAGCCACCCCCCCCCCCCCACACACACACGCACATTTTACATGTACAGGAGACACTTATCGTCATAAGAGATGTGGAGTAAATATATGTTAATGGCTGTGTCAAATTCACCCTTACTGACATTTATTGACTCACCAGTACAAAAGATGAGCTACCACAAGAGTCCCCAAAACGATGACTCCAACTCCGGCGATGATCAGGTGAATCTGGCTGCCTGAGGAGGAGACACAGTAGGGTTTGATTGGAAGAGGACAAACCTAACACTGCTCTGTTGATAACAATGATGAAGATTTATTTCTTTAGCAGCACGAACCGGGATCCTCTGTTTTCAGGCTCAACGGCAGATCAGTTGAGTTGCCCGTCCCCACACTGTTACTGGCCTGGCAGAGGTAGAGTCCAGTGTGGGACGCTTCCACAGAGGGAAGAGACAGCACCTGTCCCCAGCCCACCTGGAGCCATGAGCTGGAGCTGGGAGAGTCTGTCCTCTTGTACCAGCTGTAGTTGTCGGCCGCAGGGTTGGCCACACTGCTGCAGGTCAGATTCACACTGCTGCCCTCAGTAAATTGTTGATCATCTACTGAAATTGAAATGTTCTCTGGGCCGTCTGAAAACAAGGACCAACAGCACATGTGGAATAATGAGACAAGAGATAACAGTGCGGCAATTTTTAAAATGGGCTCCTCAAATCTGAGGGTCTCATGATTAAATCAATTAACAGGAGATGACATGGTTAAGGAGTAACGGCAGAAAAAAGGAAATCAGTACATTTTAGATTTACACTTTTTCTTGTGAGATGTTGGATGCCTTCACCTTTTCAGGCCTCAAAAAAGGACACTCAATGTGTTTGCAAATCTTAAATGATTAATTTTTGTTAAAATATGCTCATTGATAACATTTTCTACGAAATATGACAATTTCTTCCTTGCACAATCTCTTTTGAAGTAATCAGGTTAATCTCTTAAAATTATTTTCTCCTGTAGGACCACCAATATCAGGAGGCTGATCAGGTTGACTAGATCTATCTATCTATCTATCTATCTATCTATCTATCTATCTATATATCTGTCTGTCTCTCTGTCTGTTTATCTGTCTGTCTATCTGTCTATCTAAGAAACACATACATGAGACCAGATGTCTCATTGCAATATGTCTTACACAGGACATCCAGGTGAACGTCGGTTGAGTTCATCATGTCATCGCCCCTCCAGCTAACATTGTTCCAGGCCTGACAGTGGTACAATCCACTGTGTCTGGGCTGCAGGTCAGAGATGGTGTGTTCCTGCCCTGAACTGATTAACTGTCCGTCCATGTACAGGCTGTATCCTCTGGGCTCCACAGGTGGGTTGGCATCACTGCTGCAGTTGAAAGTCACTGAACTTCCTTTGACGACGTCTCCTGGTGGACTCACCGACAGCGTGACACTCTTCAGAGCATCTGATAGAAAGAGCATCAGGGATTTTTAGCCAGGCAGACAAAGGGATGAAGTCCGGACATAATAAATAAATAAATAAACTGTATGCTACTGCGTGAAGCAATGATACAACAATATTCCTGGTTATTTACTTAACTCTGTTGGAGTTTATTATATATATTTATTACAATGTGTACCATGTCTTGTTCAGATTGTGCAAGAAGAAAAACATTTTTTGTCTACTTCTTCAACTTTATTTAGCTTTCTTTAACATTGTGAGATAGGACGATGACAGATTTCCCATGCAGGGAATAATTCATGGATCCTAATAAAAAAATCTGGTATGTTTAGAGGATGTTTAGTGTGTGTAATTCAGGGCATCTTGATGTAGGGGTACTATGGTGGTTTAATGGAGGTATGTGCCCAAATCAGTGCTACAGGGACTTGGTATAGACATAACACTAAATAATTACTAAAATGACCTACAGTTGAAATAAAACTTCAAGAAAATGTTTGAAGACTTCCAGTGTTGGATAAACAGCCTCCTGTTCAGTATCCAGTTTAATTATTACTGCTAACTGTAGCCAGTCATTTAATTCAAGTATTAAAGTAGCTGTAGAGTAGCTGGAATGTAGCCTGGATGCCAGACGAACTTCTGATCTGATTGGTCCGAACAGAAACTGTTCGGACCAATCAGATTGTCAGGGCGGGCTTTATACGATGATTGACAGATGATCAACAGTAACGTAATCAACCACGTCATCAAAGAGCGCTTGGGTTGAATTCGTTTTCAACAAACATGCCTGCCGCTGGAGAGCTGAGATGTGTAGATGCTGCCATTGAGTCTGTTTTAGAAGACATCGACAGCGAATTCATTTTGAAAGAGGAACAGAAACGCGGAAGCGTGGCCAAAGCGCTGCGCCGCGCTAATCCCTATCGTGCCGGTTCTTGGCTGTTCACACCGGACGCTGAAGCGACGCTGAACCGCCGGGCAGCGCTAATAATATCACCCGTTGATCCAGTAGTGTAAAAGCATATACTTACTTGTTGCTCCAACATTTAGCAACAGCGTCCCAACATGTGTCTTTTTTGGTGTTGTCTTTATACAACATGTTCCGAGGATCATACAACTCACTGTACTTCTCCAGTTCAATTATTCATTTAATGTCATCCATGTTGAAGAACTTCTCCGCTGTTTGCTCCGTTAAATGTCGGGTGTCGAGGGTAAATTACGTATTCTCCACTCAAACCTATGTGGAGAATGCGTAGCGCCCCTCTCTCTCTTTATCACTGTAGTGGATGGGCAGAGGGGGACATTTAATAATGGCATTGGTCAAATTAAAACTCCAGGACAACAGAAGGAGAATTCAAAGTATGGGATGCATATTTGATAATTGATATCATATAAATATGTCATCAATATCGTTTAAAATAATTTTTCAGTGTGTTTCCTGGCGCGATACGCTCTCGTCAAGCGGAAAAAATAGACTCGACGCCGAAACGATCGCTGCACGGCGCGAGGCAGCCTTGGTGCAGCGCGGTGCTTCAGCCTCTGGTGTGACCCGCACAACAGTTTAACATGGGAGTGGATGGGAGCCAGCTGTTATTTAAGGCCTACGCGTCGCTTTGGCGTCGCTTCAGCGTCCGGTGTGAACCCGGCGTTATTAAATAACTCACAATGTGTCGCTTAACATACGTCACATACTACGTTGCTCTGATTGGTTGTAGGTCTATCCAATTAAGACAAGAGTCATTTTTTTTTCTGGTTCGGTTGAAACACGCCCCATATACACAGCCCAATGGAGCGGTATCAGACTCACCCTGCTGTCGTGCAAAATTAACTCGTTCACCCAGTTGTCACATTTCCATCACTGCTGATCAGAGCATATAAAACCAGTGTTGGTTTCTTTTTTTTACCAGTGGAAATACATAGAATGGTGCCAGGTGTGCTGTGGAAAAATCCTATAAATTGAGATTCAGTGTTAATAGTGTACTTACACTGAACATTCAGAGTCACAGAGTTGGATCTGACTGTCTCTTGTCCCAGGACAGCACAGAAGTAGCTCCCAGCATCCTCTCTCCTCACTGGGGACCGTGGTTTCCACACTTGCTGTCCATCTTTAAACCAGACAATGGTTGTAGATGTAGGACATCCTGACATGCAGGTCAGACTGAAATCATCTCCCTCTTTCAAAGTGCTCGGCTTTAAAACAGCGGTTAACTCTGATCCAGGTACAGAAACGAAAAGAAAAAAAAATATTTTACTAAATTTTCTTTATTCATGAGAAATCTATAAATAAATAATAATAATTTGTTGTTACCTTTAACAAACAAATAAGCATAGGTTTTGCTTGTCCATTTGTCTGATGTTGTCACAAAACTAAAATAGTATTTTCCCTCATCAGTGGGTTTTACGTTGTTGATCTTCAGACTACAGTTATGATTTAGATTACCCACGTATTTAAAGTCCCGGGGTGAAGGGAGACTAGGAAGGGGATGCAGCCGCCACGTGCCAGTTGTAACCAGGGGTCTAGACCAGTCCACCCGAGTGACTGTATCACGCCAAGGGTAGTCATAGCTACACTTCATAACTACTGACCCCCCTCTCAAAGCACACTGATCTCCGAAGGTCACCCCCCAATCTCCACTCCAAACACCTTCAGGCAGAAATGTTGACAAATACACAAGTTCAATTTATAGGTAGAGATAACATCCGATACACAATAATTGTGTGTTGTCATTTCCTTACCTGGCATAAAAACAAGGATCATCAGCATCCAACTATCCATTGTTCAAATCTGCCTGGAACATGATGATTCACAACACGGTTCATTACTCTACATTCTGGGGGACAGCACAATGTCAAACAAAGAGAATAAAAGTGAAAAGTACTCACCCGCTAAAGCAAACAGACCAATTGCTTGTTTAAGAGATGGTGGTGACGAATGAAAAGCAGAAGTGAGAATGTGGCTTCACCCTTCTTCCTCTCATCACCAAACATGTGAGAAGAGAACACATTGATTCATCGGTCTTACACAACAGGGGACTCAGTGCAATGTGTTCAGAGTCCTGCATTACACCAACATGCACAAGCGAGGGGTGAGGTGTGATCAAAGACCTGGTCAGAGAATCACTTCTTGTAAAAATGTTCAGGGTTTAACTTCTCGACAATGTTTGCATTTCTTCTTTTTCCCCTGTTGGTGTAAGAACAAAAGAAAATCAGAAACTGGTGACTACCTAGCGTTTTTAAACAGAGGATGTGTTCTGAGTTTTTGTTTACAAAATAAACATCATTATGTCTAAATATGTTTTTTAATCGTTGTTTGAAGGAACGTTAATCCACAAAATATTTCCACTGCAGCTGTATCCTCATCATCATCATCATCATCATCATCATCATCATCATCATCATCATCATCACCTCCACAGTACACATGATGCATGTGCTCATCCATGTGCTGCTTTCATGGCTAATCTTGCTGATTTCCACACACACAAGGTTTATGTGATTTACCATCATTCACCTGCACTCCCCTTTCAACAGATTCTCTGAGACAGTGTGTGACAAATTGTGTGATCATATTTCAAATGTTTATAACATAAATGGTTAAATGGTTTGTATTAACTTTTCTAGTCTTAATGACCACTCAACGTGCTTTACAGTACAGTTTGACCTTAACCCATTCACACGCACTTTTTTTTCTATGAGGGACAATTCTTGGTTCAGCATCTTGTCCAAGGACACTTCGGCATCAATCAATCAATCAAATTTTATTTGTATAGCCCATATTCACAAATTACAATTCGTCTCATAGGTCTTTATCAGGTTGTGACATCCTCTGTCCTTAAACCTCAACAAGAGTAAGGAAAAACTAATAAAAACCCTTTTAACAGGGTAAAAATACATAGAAACCTCAGAGAGAGCCACATGTGAGGGATCCCTCTCCCAGGACGGACAGAAGTGCAATAGATGCCATATGTAGGAAAACATCATCCAGAATAAAGTTTTTAGCAGCATTGATGAGGGTAAACATCCCGAAGGACAACCCCAACATGACATGCCAAGCAGTCCCGCTGCAATCACAGTCCATGGTCAGCAACCAGCAGGACCACGATCCGCCATCCAGACCAGACGCCACTCCAGTCCTCAGTCACCGTCAACCGCCGCCCACCAGGACCCACCACGAGCCGCGATCCTGGTCCACCGCCCGTACCCAATGCCAACGCGACACATGCAGACGGGGAAGACTGGGATCGATCGCCAAGCTTCTGATTGAAGGAGGACGACCGCTCTATACCCCTCAGACAGTGTGAGAAGGAGGTGAGTTAGAGTGAGAAGGAGGAGAGACAGTTGTTTGGTATTCATTTAGATACTTTGTGGATGTGGTAATTTGTGTGGCCATGGAGGGGACACAGCTTGCATCTCCAGCTGTAGCAGGTGTATATATGTGTGTGTGTGTGTGTATAAATGTACGCTCCTGGAAGTCCTAATGCTAATGGAACTAGCTGTCATGGCCCCTGCCTCACCTGCCTTCTAGTTTCTCTCTCTCTCTTTCTCTCTCTCTCGCTTGTTGCAGGTGGCGGCACTAATTATTGATGAGGTCCTGGTGTGCTGGAGTTGGGGCCTTGAGTGACCAGCTGCCTTTATAAGCTCCACTCCTGCTCTCAGTCGGTGCCGGACTATAGACTAAGCTAAGTCAGTTGTCGTAGCCAGAGAAGCAAGTTAGACTCTGAAGCCTGTTTGTTCCCTGTCTGACCTCCTCTGTCTCCCTGCCTAGGACCAGCAGCTGGACTATTTGCCCCGACTCCAGCCCCTGCCTGCCTGCCTGCCTGCCTGTCTGTCTGCCTGCCTGCCTGCCTGTTATTTGACTATTGGATTCCAATAAAGCATCCTTTAACTTTACTTCTGCCTCAGCCTCTGTCTCTGCCTCTAAGTCCCAGGACCTGGCCTTAACACTAGCAATGTTACCACGAACCCCGTGCACAACCTTGGGCGAGAGCTTGTATGCAGAGTGAATGTGAACAAGGCTCCAGGATAACAGCGGATATTTAGGCTAAATACATTCTGTAAATGATGCAGTTGTGTTTTATTGGATTTAGTGGTTCACCCCTGAAACTCCAGAAGTTTTTTATGGACTGAGACGCTTGACCCACTCCTCCATCAGCATAGTGATGAGTATGGGTGAATTTAAATTATTCTGTGAACTATCCCTTTAAAGCCATACCAAGGGCCCCTTTCTTCTCCCCCTGGCATATGTGCTAATTGACACAAATTAACATGAAATCTCCTAGATTGCAGGGAGAAGTATAGTAGTTCCGTCAGAAGCTGAATTTTCATGCGACCATCTTCACCTTCCTGGCCTTAAAAAATTGCTTAAATGTCACTCTACATCTTCCTTTCTCTGAATGGGATCTATAAATATGTTAATACAGCCCTGACCCCTCCTTCCCCACTCCCCACCATAACAACGCCACCTGCAGTTGAGGGGCCTCTCCCAGGTACTGAGCTCCACCCACAAGTTGACTAGATTGTGTTTTAATGTTTGTGACGTCACATCACAGTGATTTTCACATAAGAGGGACTGTAAGTCTATCAGGTTGGTATGTCGTCAGCCTCAAGTTGCCAAGTAGGAATCCTCAGACATCAACTTGCAGGAGTAAGGATCACTCAGGAAGATCACTTTATCCTCTTCATTGTGGAAGTTCAGATGGGGGTTGTTCAGCCTGACATTCAGTGCAGGGACAACTTCAGTGCGGAACAACTTCTCAAATCCACACCACAGAACATGTACTTCAACCACAGCTGAAAACTAACCTCCACTTCCGTACCACTGAAACATCAACGTAGGTAACATACAGTACAAAATAAAATGGAGCATACAAAATATATTAGTGCCATTGCTTCAACATGTTTGGATGATTCCTATGTGTGAGGTTTCACATAGCCAGCAACATTTGTGAGAGAAAATTATAATTAAATGGCGTGAAGTCTATTCACTTCCTCTTACATTCCTAATATATGCTAAGTTTGAAGTATTTGTGACTTGCAAAAAAACTACAAGAATCAACTTGCAACATTTTTTATTTTTCTTTAATGTAACAAACTACATGTGTGATTTGCTTTACTGCTGGCTAAGCTACAGCAGAAACTGAAAGACAACAGCTATAATAATTGAATAAATGTCACAGCATTAGCAATCAGAACAAGAATCGAGTGTGCAGATTCACGTCATGGCTTTTTTTATTCAGCTTTCCCCCAATATTATGTGTAATACCACACTGTCCCTTTTATTGGAGTCAAAGAAGATTGAATGAAAATGATTATGACTTTTCATTCGTCTTATGTTGCAAAAGTTAATGCAGCAAACAGTCATATTGCCCCATCTAAAAATGGTTGCAAATTTTTATGTCACACATGAACTAAAAATAAACAGTGGTTATAACATGTACTGTTGATATGAATGCAGGCAAAGTAGCTATTAGTAGTGATGCTGCTTTCTCTAACTCAGGACTTTAGCACTTTGACTTCATCAGATAAAACTGTAGTGAGATGCATAGAAAAGGAAGAACAGGAAAGACATGCAGCACAGTGCAGACACAGGACTCGCAGTCAGCGGCAGGGCCACATGTTGTGGAACCATAACAACATGTCTGACTCAGAATAGTGTAATAAGGCATCAGTTGAGTTCACAGGGGGTCGTTTCTGGTTCCATCACAGTCTCTCTGGTTCACGGGACGAACCTGGAGTTTGGTTCAGCTGAGGGAGAAAAGAGGAAAAGTCAGTAGATAAGAATAAACTAGAATAATATAAACAGAAACATGAGTGGGGTTAGGGTTAGGTGCTTGATATTAAAGATAAAAAAAGATACATAATTCTGAATGTTAGCCTTCATAATTTTAAGGCTGCTGCACACTATAGAATAATCGGGTTATTACCGATTATTGAACCGATATTTCCCTTCCTACAATCGGGCGGGAGAGTATGCGAGAGAGAGAGAGAAGGAGAGCAATGACTGGGAAGTGTCACCAACCGAATGTTGCGTACTTGAACAGCTATGATGAAAAAGAACAATGAATTTCTGACTCACTTCCAGCTCGCACTGTAAAAATTAAAAATCCACAACCACATTCATAGTTTTATTCCTCTCTTTTTTCTTACTGAAGTAAAAATAGCGAATGGTCTGACGTTCTGGCCAAGTGGTCCAGTGTGTGTATGTTCTGAAGATTATAAGATGAACAATTGGTTAAACCTATCATTATGTCTGTGGTCTCCAACGTTTTTAAAATGATCAGAAAATCCTGTAGTTTGCAGCAGCCCGTATGTGTATTGTTTCTATCTCAGTGGCACAACTGTAGCTGATTATTGGAAAAACTCATTTTAAGAACGCAGGTGGATGATCTTAGTTCAGATTTGTTCCAGTTTATATACTATATGTGTGGTCATGCCAAATTCTTTAATTCTTTTAAGACTTTATTTGGTTTGAATGCTATTTGAATGTGTTTTTAGGTATGTGCTTTATTTAAGAAACCCTTTGTAACTTTGTTTTGAGAAGTGCTATATAAATAAAGTTATTATTATGAATATCATTGTTATTGTGGTTATTATTATTATTATTATATTATTATGATTAATATTAGTATTAGTATCAGTAGTAATATATAGACATACCTGTTTTACTTCGGTTCAGGGACGAGGCTGGGGCAGTAAGGTGTAAACAACTTTGGAGGAGTCATTTGGTTTTCTATCACCACCTAGTGGCAGGTTGTGGACCTGCACTTGGTCTGCACTGAATCAACATCAACAACGAATAAAAACCATATGAGTTCATCGGGACATCTGAGTCAGATTATCGCATAAGCAGATATATTATGCGTCAACACTGGGACCAGAGATTTATTGTAACATCACAAACAGAAGAAGGCGTAAGAAGAGGAGGAATGAAACAGTCCAAAGAGACAGCGATGACAGGAGATGATGACAACAAGAGAGCAAGAGAGAGATGTGGATGAATAAACCAGTGAGGTTGTAAAATAAAGATATGAAACAGTAGATGTGCTGCTGCGGTCAATAGATCTGTAGGAAGAGCAGATGGAGGAAGATGACAGAATATTGGAAAATGAAAAAAAGAAGAGATGGAAAGTGAAAGAGTCGGATACAGAGGGGGAGAGGAAGAGATGAGGATACATATGGCATGTACCAACCCAGTTAAGATGAAACAAACTCCACTTCCAGACGACTAAATCACCCTTATTCTAAAGGGGGACGATTTCATGTAAACTGGGTTTGGTAAAAAAGAAAAGAAAAACAAGCTACCTGCACAACTTGGAGTAGTGGACAGTGATGTAGTTGCGGGAGGGTTTTCGAGTTTCAACCTCTGTGAGTGGCGGAGCATCTTTTAGAGGAACAATGGAGGGGTGGGAGCTGTCACTCAAGTCCTCTGGTTCTTCCTAGACAGATACACACAAAACTAAATCAAATATTCCAATAGCTTTCATTTGTGTTGTAAGACTGCTTACCGGAATGTCAGACATCTTGCCCTTTCTCACTGGGAAGGTCTGTTGGGCTGACTCATAGAACATGGTGTCAACTGTCAGTGACGGACGCTGGGTTCACACACACACACACACACACACACACACACACACACACACACACACACACACACACACACACACACACACACACACACACACACACACACACACACACACATGCATACAAAACAGTGAATTCAAATCACACATCCTAGATAAGTGTAATTATTATTAGAATCTTGATTTCTTTAACAGGTAGAAGAACTGTTGAGTAAGTTTAAGAGTATGGAAGATAATTACACAGTGATTACTGTACCTTGTCTGCTACTTCTACTGATTCCATGTCTACTTTGTGCATGTTCTTGCTGCGAAGACACAGGAGCGATTATCAAACCATAATGCAGTGATAACATCTGACACAAATGTAATGCAATTAATCCAGAAAACTGGCTGACAGAAAATAAAACTCCTCTAAAAGAGATCAATGTATATTCAAAAAACTCATATTGAGTAAAAAAAGCTATAAAAGATTTGTAATAATGCAGTGGACAACAGAAATAGCCCATCGAGCAGTGAGAAAATAGCAGAGTACAATTCCACATCACATGCAGCTGACCTCAATCACAACCAGATCCTCTTCTGAAACTAGACAATGAGAACACAAAAAAATATATATATGTATTACATAGTAATCATTTAACAGTAAAATGAATTGTTGTTGGAAAAAGTACGGACGAAGACTGTGAACCTAATGGATCACTGATATAAATGGACAAATATCAGTTATTTTAAAGAACTAATATGTTCAGGTTTATCAGTCAGTGTGATTTGATGTGTGTGCTTTACTGATAGAATAAAAAACGTTTATTCACCGTCTATATTTGATCTTCACCATGTAGATGTAGAAATGTACCATGCTTGAATCTACGATAATTTCCGGAGTCAATCTCAGCCGACAGTGGGCGAGAGGAGGGCTACAGCCTGGACATGTTGCCAGCATATCACATGGACAAATAACCATTTACACACACATTCACTCCTACTGTCAAATCAAGGTCTACAATTAACCTAAGCCTTTGGACTGCAGGAGGAAGCTGGATTACCCTAAGAAAACCTACACAGACATGGAACAGAACAGGTAAACTCCTCACAGAAAGTCACAGGGTCCGGCCCTTTGTTCGAACAAAGAACCTTCTTGCAATGAGGTGACAGCTAAACACTGCACGTAACTCAACCCAGGAGTGGTCGCGCTACAAAAATCAATGACAAGGTCATGAATCTTCAATGGTGTCACAAAATAAAAAATATCTAGGATTCGGATGTACAAATCTCTCTGGGCTAATGTGATTGTTCATGAGTTTACCATCAGACTAAAACTGAACCAGAATGTGTGGATGCCAGGATATAGACAAAGCTACTTCTCTCCAAGAAGAACATTGCTGCACATTTAACAAGAAAAGTATTGGAACAATGTTTCTATGAAAGCAGATGGTACATAGACAGTATTTATATTTCTCTTTCCTAGTTATATCAACCACTCAAAGCACCTTACACTCCATTCACACACTGTCATCAGGTGTGATTTCAGGTTCGATATCTTGCCCAAGGACACTTTGGCACACGAACAGGAGGAGCTGGAGATCCAGGGACGCTGGAAGTCAGTCAGAGTCGGGGGTGCTGAGAGAAACTTAATGTAATGATGTCAAATTAAATTCAGTGCAGCAGAGCAATATGTGTTATTTGTGCTAATTTGAATATTAACATTTTCTGATTCAGGTTTAGAACACTATACTACAGTAGACAGCTAACTTGATAAAACAAATTCTGCAGGGCAACACAACATGGTTACATATTCTGCTTTGCACGGATCAGGTTTATCGTCAATTGTCAATGTCACATGTTGCATTTTTGCATCAGATGCGACGCGCATAAGCATTAACTTGAAATACACTGGATATTCTAAAATGAGGTCAAATATTAAAAAATGAACAATGAGTGGACCTTGTGTCTACTGCTATGAAGCTTTCAAAAGGCTTACCTGGAACATGAAATGCCGTTTTGGGTGAGGTTTGTTTAGTTAACTTCTTTGCCTTTCACTTACAGCCTGTCACCAATAGGAAAGTGGAGCCCCCTTGCAGGGTTTGAACCATGCTTTTGTGTATCCTGATATCTGCAGTGTCCACGGAGTGACAACAAAAACAACATACCTGGACGGACAACACCTGAACAACACCTGGATCTGTTCCACACTGTCAAAGTGCCTACCCCACCCCACTGTCTAAGTGCCCCTGAGCAAGGCACCTTACTCCCCTAACATCTGCTCCCCGGGGCGCCGTGCATGGCTGCACACTGCTCTGTGTGTCCTCCTGTGTACACCAGATGGGTCATAGCAGAAAACGAATTTCCCCCCTTGCATGTCGTGTGTGTGTGCATGTGTGTGGGACAATAAATGTATCTTGTATCTTGTATATATCTAAACTAGCGGATCTGGTCACATGCTCGTCAGCTGTATGTGAGTAGAAATATGTAACATTCTGAATGGTCCCCAAACTTTCTGGCACAACTGTACTTCCTGTCACCTGATCATAATGGCCACCGTCAGAGTGATGAGTCCAGCAGACACGCCCACTGCGGATGCCAAGGCAATGACCTTAAGGCGACCTGCCGGGGGAAGGATAAGAGAGGTCATCGTCAGCACGACTGGAAGCAAGAAGTGAAACGAGGAAATGGTGGATGGATGAGAGATGACATGAAATGAACAAAAATAGAAGCGCAGCGAGCTAAAAGAAAACAGCAGGCATAAAAATAGAAAAAGGGAAAGCGAGGAAACGGGGGAAAAGAGCTGTGCATCATCCTGCAGCTGTCTAGACTCGAGACGTGTGTTTCCAGTTGTGATGTCCAAACCTAACTCCACTTCTTCAGCCGTCTAGACTCAAATAGTAGTTTTCCACAACACCTCATCACCTCCTCCTCTGCCCTCATAGTGAGAGGACTTTACATGACTCACCATGACTCATAGACAAACAGCCAGGAATCATGAGAGCACAATGAAGACCAGAGCCTGGCCCTGGTGCTCTGGTAGTGACAGGGGGGTTTTATCACTCACTTCAAACTCATAGAGACCTACATAAAACACTGTAAGTGCCACAATCTCACATAAATCTCAGATAATCAGAAACATAGATGTCAAGAATGGGGGAGGGGTGTTTCCCTGAGGTTATCAGAGACATGCCATCTCCTCCATTGCAGTACACTGATATACATGATGTCAAAGCAGAGATGAACCTCTACAGTGTGAGTATAAATTCATGAAACTCACCAGGTTCCTCTGCTTTGTCTGTTTTTAAGGATCACAAACTTGTACTGTTGGCAATAATCAATTTAAAGAAATGTATTCCAGCTTTGATGTTGTAAAAACATAACAACAAACTAGTAAATCAGCATATGAAAAGTTCATTATCTTACAACAGAGTATAGAGCCATAAAAAAATCAAGAATAGTAATATTACAAAAGTGAAGCCAAAATGCATCTTAGTCTGTTGCCTGCATTAAAATCAGTTTCACAAAGTGTTACTTCACATTTAAGCACATGAGCACCACATTATCATACGTTTCAGGACTTTGAAGATCTTGTAAGAAACTGTCTGAGAGCCAATCCCAGCTGACATTGAGCAAGAGGTAGGGTACACCATGGACAGTTCACCAGTGTATCACAGGGTCAACATACAGAGACAAAATACAGCTCACACTCATACCTGTGGTCAATTTAGTGTCTCCAATTGACCTAAAATGTGGGAGGAAGCCAGACCACCTGGTGAAAGTCTGGTTTCACTCTTCAGGGACTATAAATATATTTAGTGAATCTAATATCATTCTGTCTGATATTGATATTTCAATTCAGGCTGAATGCGTGAACTAACCGACCAACAACACCCTGCTGACAGGGATACAAATAAAAAAGATAATCTACATTGATATATACATAAACGAAATATGCTTCACTTTTGTTGTGACACAATTCAAAGATAGACAAACGAAAAGTCGGAAGGTTGAGATGATGTCAAGGTATGAGTCTCAATGTACCTCTGACTCGTACGGTGAGAACCGGAGAGCTGTGGGCTCCGATTCGGTTCCTGGCCTCACAGTAGTACTGGCCGCTCTCTCCAGGGCCGACCTCTGAGAAGGTGAAAACTGGACCAGACTTGGCGCCCAGCGCTGAGCAGAGGAGCACAAAGAGCGTTTCAGAGAAAGACAGACACATAGATAAACAGAACAGGGGCCCAATGAACTTTTATAAACACTTTACCACATAGGAACTTCAGTATTGATGATTTTGTTAAGTTAACTTCAAGTGGAATCACATTTTTTGAATGCTAACATTGTACAGAGCCCCCGTCCAGAGCTAAGCGGTGCCATGTGAAGTTGTCCACCGCTGGGTTAGCCTGACTGCTGCAGGTCAGAGTCAACGGTCGGCCAGCGTCCACCACACTGGAAGGACGAGCCAGAACCGAGGTGTTCTTAGGAGGATCTGGAGAGAGAGGGAGGGAAAAAGAGACATGGAGTGGATTTAAGTTTATCTTAATTGCACTAATCAAATCTTTTACTTTTTCCACATGACATGGTGTTATGAATCTTTGGGATACAAAGTCAAAGCGACAATGATTCAGAGTCAGAGACAAAAAAGGAAGGTGGAGGTCAGGAGAGATTGCTGATATCGACTCCAATATTTGGTCAGGTGCTTCAGGCAAAACTATTTCAATCTAAATGTAGCAGAGACCCAACGGCACTACTTACAGAGCACAGTGAGTGTTGCAACAGGGGAGGTTTGGTATCCTAACCGGTTGGATGCGGTGCAGTAGTACTGACCAGCGCTGTGAGCACGCACCGATGGTAACGTCAGGTTCTGAAATGTTCCTTTAGCCAACACCTGCTCACCTAGAATACGATACCAAGCATACCTGCAGGAGAGATGTTCATGGAAAACAGTGTCATTTTTTTAAAGAGAGAGATAGAGATAGATAGACTAATAACACTAGATTTAGTGCATATAAAGTGGATATGGATACATATCTAGTTTGCTCAAAAGTGCTCATTCCTACTTTATATGATGACAAAGGACAAAACAATTAAGGACCATGATATGAAAACATTTAAAATGTAGAAAGGTTACACTCAGGTCATGTTTGGTTTATACTTCATGTTGATGCCCGGTACCTGTAGGCAGGAGGGTTGGCGTGGCTGACGCAGCTCAGGTTTACATATGAACCTTCTCTGATGTCCCCTCGAGGACTCAGCAGCACATGTGTGTTCTTTGGAGAGTCTAGTAGTCGCAGAGACAGAGAGAAAAACAGGAAGGTCATTACCACATCATGAACGTTTTTGTGTCCAACAAACCACATAAAATCCACTATGCTGTTTTTACCTAGGAAACTTAATGTTGAATCTTAAATATGGGATTTCAAATATACCAAAATAATAATAATACTAATAATACTAATAACACTAATAATAATGTGAATTATTCTTATTCTTATTCTTATTATTAGTTTTAACATAATTGTTGACCAAACATTCACTCATTATCTACTCACCACTAATCTGATGGAGGGGAGGGTGAAGTGTTTGAAACAGGGGTAAACAGCGTTTTAGCCAAATCCAATCCAATTGAAGTAACTGGGGAACACTTCTTCAAATGTTAAAGAAACAACTACAAAAAAAACATAAAATGCCTCCATACTGCTCGCTTGGTGTCAATTGTATTGGATTTGGCTGCAACACTGTTTACCCCTGAGACTCCAGAAGTGTTTTGTGGACTCAAACACTTCACCCACCCCTCCATTAAGTAGATAATGAGTGAGACCTAAGACATAGAGCACATCATACATCCAGATCTAATATAGGTTTTGATAATCCCTATTCATCTCTGTAAGATGTAGTCTTGCCTGCACACCATGCCTGTGACAGTGATGAACTAACACTTACAAGTGACATTGAGCAGCAGTGGTTTGGAGCGGTCTGTCCCCAGTGAGCTGCGCGCTACACAGAAGTATTCTCCTCTGTCTGAGTACTTGAGGTGGGACAGGTGGAGCTGAGGCCGGAAACTGTCCGGGATGCTGCCACTCTCCATGTCTGGAGAGCAGGCCGAGACATGCGTGTATATTAGCACATGTATGACCTAGCGTTAGAGGACACTCCAAACACCATCTCTGTCATCAACCGTTCGTCAGTGTTAATTTTGGCAGCTATTTTTGATTTAGTCTTAGTCTTTTGACGAAAATGAAAATTTGTTTTAGTCACATTTAGTCATTTTTATCCTTCTTAGTTTTAGTCTAGTTTTAGTCGACAAAAACGAATTACATTTTAGTCTAGTTTTAGTCACATTTAATAGCCACATTAAACTCCTTTTCTATAAAAACATATAGCTGCAGCCTAATAGCTTAAAAATATATATTTAGTTTTAAATGTGAAAACAAAAAGTGAGGGCAGGTCAGACTGGAGGCGAACACAGAAGCTGCAGCTCGGTTCAAACCAACTGCAGCTTCTGCTCTGATCAAGAAGCTGCGGCGCTGATCTCTGAGCAGCTGAGACCAGAGAAACTCGGTGTTTTCACTGTTTCCATAGTTATGAAGGAGTCGGTCACTGAGCGGCTGCTCCACGAGAACACACACACACAGACACACAGACTCAAGGCCGAATTATAGTCGGGTTGCACGCACGCACGCATGCACGCAAGACACGCAACACGCCCCTTTCGTGCCCTCTGCGGGCTTGCGTGCGTCCGCCAATTTTTCTAACTACACGACAAAGCGACGCGAGCCTCACGCAGCCCGCAAGGCTTGTGATTGGTCTGCTTACTACATCCCGTCCGGAGTCTAGTTTCCGGTTTCATGCCCCACAATACGCGGAAATCACGGAAGATTTAGAAGAACGAATATGGACCAAATAGAAGAGCACTTGGCAGAAGAGATCCGAAAGTATGACCACTTGTATAACCCGTCACTGACTGGCCGATTTGTCCGCCAGAAATAGGCTATGAGGAGCCGGAGTGGCAATGTAAATAATCAGTCGACGAAGAAGAAGACGTCTCTTCTTTGTGTGTTTTGTCTTTGAAAAAAAACGTTACTCCGCCTAGGGTTCTGGCGGTGAATTGCGTTGCAACACGCGCAACACGTTGGTGAAGCATAAACCAAAATGAGTCCGTCGATGCAGCTGCGTGGCCTTCCGCGGTTGCAGTCGCAGGACTATAATTCGGCCTTCACTCGCCAGCTACTGATACTTCATGACGGCCTGATACGATGATGTTATTGTGACTTAGTCAACCACCAACATTTTCGTCTCGTCTCGTCTCGTCAACGAAAGTTAAAATAGATTTAGTCATAGTTTTTATTTTCAAAGATCCGTTTTCGTTACGTCTTCGTCTCGTCTTCGTCATGGGAAAAGGGTCGTTAACGAATAGTTTTCGTTATAGTTTTCGTCAACGAAATTAACACTGCCGTTCGTTAACAGCGCGGACTGTCCTGTACCTTTAAACCATGCATAGCTTTCTACAGGCGGAGCTGCATCACTGCTGCAGGTCAGAGTGACCGACCCCCCCTCGGTCACCTCCCCTCCAGGAAACACAGATATAGAGGTGGAGTGAGGGCCATCTGGAGGGAGAGAGAGAGAGAGGGAAAAACAGAAGATATAAGAAAGAAAACTGGTACAGCGAGGGGAGAAAACAGGAGGAGATATATTACAAAATATAAATACATTTATAGTTTATCATGTAAAACATTTGAAGCATTTTTAACTGTTAAAATTCTCACATGCTATTGCACATAATCTATAAACAAAAAAATCTGTTATTGAAATACATAAACATTGAATATAGTTTGGGCTGCACGTGTTTCGGTGTCCTGCAGGCATGTGTAGGTAGGAACAGGTATCCTGAAATCTTCCTGGTTTGTTCGGCATGATTGTTTGATTGAGGTTACTCACGTCCCAGAGCGAGGCTGAGGGAGGGGCACTGTACATTTTGTGGCGGGATGGGTCGACAGGTGTAAGCTCCAACCTGCTGCTGGTCAAAACGAGTGATGATCATCCATTTCTCATAAGAGCCGAGGTTCAGTCCATTCCTGTTGTAAAAAGTGTTAATTTTACTCCAGTTAGTGACACGTGCATTGTGCAGAATGCTGCTTAACAGTCACATTTGACTGTTGCTGTGATTTTTAGAACCCATATGGATCAGAAGCTAGATTTTCCCTCAGTCTTTAATGCCGACCAAGTCCTAAACGTAGTGAACAAAGTTAAATATCTGGGTCACTCCAGTAGGGAAGATTTATGCCATGATGGCAATGTGCAGAATGAGTGCTGTTCTTTGCACAAGCCAACATGTTGGCGCACAAACTTTCTGTGTCAGAATGAAATGAAATGAGCTATTTTTTTAGAGCTGACTGTACTTTGCACAGCACACTTGTGGTGCAGCTAGTCAAGCAAAACGGAATAACCCTCAGGTGGTATATGATGATGATGCAGGATGGACAATTGCAAGCTACATGTTAGTAGCTTACGTTATTGTCATTTTGTGTTTTGATTAACTGACCAATTAATGATAACAACGGCCTTAACTGAGACAACTCATCTTGTTTTTAGAAACACTGGAACAAAAGTCTGTATGTGTTTTTATCCTTGTGTACTTGTATAGTAAGATGACTGTATTCTATCATTTCCAGTTGTATTTTATATAAAGTAAAGCTGAACAAATACACTTACAAACCTGTATAGTGTGACGCTTGCATTCTATAGTTTTGTGCAATTTTGTAATTTCTTTATTTTATTGTATTTTTATACTGATATGGACCTAAGTCTGAAATAAAGTGTAACTAACATCTACAAACCTGTAGAGTGCAAGGCTCCTTCCTGGAGCAGCACACCCACTGGCCTGGCAGCCAACAAACACCGTCTCCCCGAAGCCAAACATGTTGGCCGGTCTGGCTGGATGGACGTGGACCTGGAGGTCTGACATAGACACAAAGACACATGCACATAACCACTGGCATCACAGGGGAGTTGTTATCGGGGTTTCAGTTTGTACCTGTGACATCGAGAGTGATGGTGTCGGGGGAGGTCCATCTACCCTGTGGTTGGTCGGTCTCAAACCTGAAGTGATACTGGCCAGCATCACTCAGCTTCACGCCTCGAATCTGGACTGAACAGCTGGAATAGCTGCCCCCGATGTAGCTGAAACCCAGGATTAAAGTGTCCTACCTTATTTCCAATCAGGTCCCTTTCAAATATGTCATTTCATCCGACATCCATCATACAGTGTATCTATGTTTCACGTACCGTGTGCGTCCACGGTACGACAGGCTGATCTGATTTGAGTCAGTGTGGTGGGTGAACTCCCTGAGACCCTCCGCAGACACACGGAACCACATGACTCGCTTCACAGTGTGGCCTGAAAACCCGAACGCAGCATGTATATTGGTAATTAACCAAGAGAGGATACAAAAATCGATATATCCATTTATCCCCATTATGCAGAGCCCATTAGGATAAAAAATAAAAAACTTTCATACCTGATGGGTAGTCATAGCGACAGGGCAGAGTGACAGTTGTTCCTGCCCACACACAGATCTCTCTCCTGGAAAATGACACACTCCACCTGCTCTGGATACCTGAGCATGTAAACACACACACATACACGGGCAGGGGCAGGGGCACCAATATTAAGGCACAAACACACAAAATCTGAATCAGCAAGCCTGGCAAGAACAACATGTACTGTAAACACAATCAAAAAAGGACACAAAAAACAAACTTGCACAAAGCTATCAAGTTGAAAAGCATCTCTACACTCTTATGTCTTTTCAAATTTTGTTATCATCTGAGCTATTATTTTTTTTTGACCAGTTCAGATACCAGGATGATTAAGCATCTACTGGCTATGGTATCCACAATTTACTTTCCAAACATGATGAAGCATATTGTAGGTTTAGAGGAACTCAAAAAATTAGAAAAATTCAATCATCTGGAAGTAAAACGATTCCTTCCATGTGGCTGTTCAGAGGGGAAGTTTAACCACAGTTGTGACACATAAAATGTTAGCACTGAGATTGAGCCTTGATGTGCAGCCGTGGTGTCGTCCTGTGCTGCTAACTGCCTGCCTGACTGACTACCTTGCACAAAAGCCAATCAATACTTATAAATAACCTGAGCGTAAAGGCACAAAGGACACCTGGCTGCAGAACCCTATGTGCATAATGGATCCTATTAGTCAGTCATTTATCTTTCCAAACAGGATTAACAGTAATGTGGGATACTTTTTTTAAAAGGAAAACTTTGAAATAAAGTAAAGATATAAACTAAAGTGGCGTCCAGCTCTTCTCTCCTGATTCCGATGAATTTAAATAAATGTAAAATCTTGTTCAGTTAGATTTGACACCTCACAATGAAACTAAGCTATGATATCATGGTGGTGTTTGTCTTACCTGGTAAAGCTGTGAGGAGGATGCCCAGAAGCAACGCACCAGCCAACATCTCCGCTGACACAAGCTCTGTCATGTCACCGCAGCAGCAGAGAGGCACGGACACAGAGTAGTGGATAACAACACATTTATCAGGATAAACACCAAATACCAAACAGCTGATTAAAGGTGAAACACTCACCTCTCTAAATATCTTCATTCGCCTCAGCACAGTCTAACAGAGAGACTTGTGTGCGACCCGGACAGCGATGGAGGGGATTTTTTATAGCGGTGACAGTTGCATGGTGCTCAGAGTCAGGTGGTGTGAGGTGAGCGGAGGAGTGGAGAGGGCAAGAAGAGGAGGAGGAAGATGAGGAAGAGGAGGAAGAGGAGGAAGAGAAGGAAGAGGAAGTATACAGTATGTGTGTGTTTGTTAAGTCGCTTCAGCTTCCTCATCATCCTCCATCTTTTGAGCTGTTTCTATTTTCACTTTTTCTCACTTCTCCCTCAGCAGGACTGTGACTGTTTTAAGCTGCAGTGACTTTCACTATGTTGCGATGAAAATGTGACTTGTCCTTGTGATGTGTCACTTTCACAATTGTCTGTTGATGACAACCAGAGCAGTAAAGCAAATGGTGTGTTAATGTGCCTGTGATGTGATCTATTGTGGTTTTATGATGCTAATACCAGTCTTCCAGACAAATAATGCACAGGTTTAGTGTACATAGTTGAGATATCGATCAGCTCCTATCTATGGACACCATTCACATGACACTTTTGACCCATTGATCTTATTCAAATATTGACCGCTCCAGCTGTAACTAAATGTTCATGAACACACATACAGGAGGCTCAGTGATCAGATTTATGTCATCGCAGGAGCGAGGGGATCTTCACTCTGCTCTCACACTGTCACAACAGCGGTGCAAACGTACACCATCGTGATTGACGGATGTGTTAAATCAGCCGTGTCTATCTGTTGAAAAGACAGACGTGCACGGTTCATTTGAGAAATGAATTCAGGCCTGCTGGCGTTCGCTCATATACATATGTCGAGCAGACAGACGCAGCAGCCCAGATGTTCTCTCATCCACGGCTCTAATTGAGAATTGTTGGCAACTGACAACTACCCACAACCAGACGTGGGGAGGTTCGAGACCTCTCAGTCAACTGTGTCCACTTAGCCTGATGAGTCTAAATTACTTTAACATCCCACCCTGCCACAATTTGGCCAATAGATGTCAGTTTAGCGTCACGACTCGGCCAATTGGCTACTTACCCGAGCTTTGACCCAGGAATAATGATGATGTACAGTTTAACATTTCTTTCAATCTCGATTCGCAGGCGTCCAAATGGAAGAAAAAAAAGGAGGAGTTAACTTTGAGGTTTCAGAGATGATATCTTGATCTCCATCTGGAAATGAACACTGACATTTTACTCAGTAGCCAACTGATCAAAGATGATGGAGGGGGCAATATAAGGGATCAGTGCTGTAGTTAGGAAACATGGTTGTATATCCGATTTATATCCTGCTGGATGTTAGGATCCGTCTTTGGTTTGCTCTTCACAATTATTAGTGGTTTTAATCGTTACAGTCCCCATTTGCGTCCTGAAAAGGCTCTATTCTGCACAAGCATTATGTGTAGCAGGAAAAATGAGCTTGACTTTGAACTACAGCCCTAAGAGGGAACAGAAATTCTCTGGTCGGGAGAATTACTTTAAAAATATAATCAAAATCCTCAGGATATGAGGTTAAATGAACAATATATTCCAGTTCACAGATTGCTAGGTTGGATTATGGGTTGAGACTCAAAATGGGTCACAGGCCCGTTTCTAGCGGGTCTCCACATGACAGGAACTCTCTTATGATTTAATGATCCTGGATCCCAGGAAAAAAAAAGTCATTTTGGTCGCCGGCTGAAAAGTTTTAAAAACCTATTCTGTTTTCCCCCCTCAAATACAGTCTGTATTATATAGAGTAAGGAGAGTGGTGGGCTTTGAGCTTAACCTGTAACCACAGAATGACTTCAAAAGGATCACGGCACACTAATAGGTCAAAGCCTGATGTAATCTTAATCGAAAACAGACCGGACTAAACGAATGAAGAGAAACAGATGGACGCAGCTAGATTAAGTGTGACTGACCACAAACAGGGAGAGAAAGAGGGTGAGAGTGGGAGGAATGAGAAAGTTTGAGGGGGAAGGTACAGGCGAGAGAGGGGGGTAGAAAAAAGGAGCCAAAAACATGATGAGGTAAGGTTGCAAAAGAGGAAAGGAGGAAAGACGAGAAAGGAAAAGGAGGGATGAATAAGAAAAGGTTTGAAAGAAGGCAAGTGAGCCAGAGAAATGGAAAAACAAAACGTGCGAGGGGGAGCCATGGACAAATGTATGACAGCGTATCCAACCTTACGATGGGGAAGGTATCCATCCACTGACCGCAGCCTTCAGGCCAGATGAAGTGTGACCGTCTGGTGGTCAGACTGGACCTGAAGATTTTCCGCTGTTGCAAAACACTTCCTGCCTGCTGTTTTCATGTAATGTGACCGCTCACAGTTTGCTCCCCTGCCATACTTTAAGTTGTACAATATGTTATTTCTGTGTTATTCCTTATGCCCACAGATTAGACTCTTGGCTCTGCAGGCCCTCCAGCCTTGGACGGACTCCACATAAGCAAATAACGATTTGACTGTCCAACATGTGTTAGTCTTCAAACTGAGTGCTGCTCTCCGCGGGGGGAAATCTGGGCAGGAATGACGATGATCAGAGCTACAATCATATCTGACAAGGTGATATGTTGTCCCTGTGCTGTGTTTGAGGAGCTCGGCGTGATGCCTTGATGAGCAGGAGCTTTGCCAAAGAATCACAGAAACCAACAGGGAGTTAAACAAAAGAAATAAAGGGAAACAAGGAGAGAAAACAGTTTCTACTTAGTTCAGCTGTTACATCTTATCGATAAAACACACAGTATTTAGCCACTTAGACACTTGACTTTCGTAAATAGGCCAAACCAAATGCATGATGAATTTTTAAAACTCCTAAATCTTTGAAACTTATTGCAGCACTATTAAATTTACCCTGGTTTTGCTCATTCCTGCCCCATTCACAAACTCGGCTGCAGGCTCGGATTTCTGCTCTGTGTCTGCCAGAGACCTGTCTGTGGCTGCTGTGGTATTCCACGCTGGATGAGTCATGTCTGGTGGTTATTATGGGCAGGCGGTTGACGTACCCTCCTCCCCCCTTCTCTCACCCCGTCTAGTGGCAGCAGGCTAAATTGCATCTATTTTTTTGAGACTCATCTAACCAAGCTGACTTAGATGAGGTCTTTTACCCCAGATGAAGTAAGTACACATTTTGTTTAGCGGTGAATTTGTAGATTGTTTTGTTCAACTTCATGTCTGTCTCATTTTCTCATTAAAATAATTAACGATTATGAAAATGAAGAGGTATACACTTTAATGCATATACATATTTCAAACCATTTACAGTCAAGAGAAAATCTGAGTATTTTAAAGTCCTATTGAGGTCAAAACAGAAAAAAAGTATTGAGAATTTTAACCTCTCACTGTCTAGGCCCATTTCTCAGGCCCCTGCTCTAAAATGACCACACATTAATAGTGTATATCTCCTTAACTACTGAGAATATATGAACATAAATACTATGGCATCTATACAAAAGTATTGATCAGCATATTTTAATGGTATAAAGTCAATGAAGATGGAAATAAAATAGAAAAATAGGTAATATCCCAGAATATCCCAGAAGATGTTATTAAACCAAAAATCTCTACATTAGTAATAACTGATGTGTTTGGTTGCCAAGACTGTAGGTGTATCTCTGCATCTCAGAAATGTGTGGTGGTCATCCATATTATTGTGTCCATATTACACTGTTTCAAAACAGTGTTCAAACTAAAACAATATCTGTCCACACAAGCGTTTGGCTCCATATCCTTTTAAACCCCTAATAGGGGTCTGTGACATCACCCCTATGAAGTCATGAGAAAAGCTGTGTCATGTCTCCTCTGATAATGATATCTCAATTCTTTTTGCTGGTGTGGTTATAAAACATTTTAATGATTACAGAAAGGTATAATATGTTAATTTAATATGTGAAATAGATATTGAAATAAGTCAGAGACCACTCATGTACGATGGACATATGGCCAGTGCAAACAGGAAGCCTTTCGTTAGAATTTTCACAGATCTACACTGCTAGCCCAGGGGTCATGTGATAGGAGCCTGACGAATCAGCCAAGGGTGGGTCAAGACTGAAAAGACCCAATCAGCAAGCAGTTATGAGTGTGTACGTCAAAGTTTTCTTGGTTCTAGCGACTTTAAAAATGTGGACGGCAGGCTTATCTGTAGCAGAGCGGATGTGTCTTCAGGTGAAAATGTCATTCGAGTCATTCACACCCATTTCTCTTAGGTGTGGGGCCTGACGGTGTAGGAGGTGTGTTATTCATTTGAATTCCAACCAAACGGCAGCTTTACCTAAGCGGGCTGGATAAAGATATGTCAATATATAGCTGACTAGCTGACAAAGTATTATGTTCGGATTTGGCCAGACTGCAGCCCACAACTGCAGTTTAAAAAATCCTCTCCCCATGTTACCTGACTAGTTTACCAAAAAACAAATCCAAGATCAACCATGCAGTCAAATCCCCGCCGTAGTAGCAGTAAATCTGTTCACTTCTTTGCCAGTGCACAAAATGATGTCCATCTGGTAACGTGAAAAGGACAGGGTGCTGGATGAATGGGTGCAAAACATCTTCATCTCTGACACTGAAGGTCCGGGGTCATGCTCTGTTGCCCCTCAGTGAAGAGTGTTTCCTTCCTTTAAAAGGAATAGTTTGGGGAAATCTGCTTATTTATGTTCTGGTAAGATCAACACCACAGCCATGTGTCGGTAAATATGTGGCGACTGTGAGAAGTCGACGAACCAAGCATCACACAGACTGACAAGAAAGTGAAAAGAGTTGGCTCTGTCCAAAAGTAACACAATACTACGAGCAGCTCCAAAGCAACCTAATTAACATGGTAGAGCTCTAGAGTCTTGTTGTTACACTGAAATTACCAAGTGGCCCGCGCCAAGCCAACAATTAGTATGGCACACAATCCCCATAAAACTGGCTGCAGCTCCATATACTATACAGTACGGATGGAAAACACAACAACAAATCATAGAACACAACAGCGCTAACGTCTAATTGAAAAGGTTGGTACCTGCTATAGAAAAGACTTGTTGCTGATTGGACAGACAAACTTTTATTAAGATCAAGGAAATGGTTATAAATTACAAGTGATTTGCTGTTGTGATCCTTTTTTGACCTTGTGTTTTCATATTAGTTGATGTGTTTACTCATTTGACGTTGTGTTTTGTGATTTATTATTGTGTTTTTTTACATTCTGTTGTGTGTTCATAAAAAATGTGTTTTCTTATTTGTCGTTGTGCTTTGTTACTTGTTGTGTTTTGTGATTTGTACTTCAAGGCCTCAGCAATCTTATCATCTAACTCTCAGCAAGAGAGCAAATATCCCCCCCAACCTTCCCCTACTTTATAAAAAATCTGCTTGAAATACTGAACACTGGCACTAAACACCCAACAATCTATTGAATTGTTGTACTGTATATTGTTGAATACAACAATGTAGAAAATGAATTTGTCTGTGTGTGTGTGTGTGTGTGTGTGTGTGTGTGTGTGTGTGTCTGTCTGTCTCTTTGTATTTCACGTGTGTTCAAATATGAGTAAAAGCCATTTCCTGGCTGAGACTGAGAGAGAACATGTGTGTATTCTGTCTGTGTATGAGAGAGACAGTGTGTGGGAGTCGGAGTGTGTGTGTTGTGCGCCTGTGATGACTTTACCATGTGCAGAGTCCCTCTATGGGACTGAATGAAGTCGGATATGAAGGAACCTGTCAGGTCTGGGCTACTGTCGGAAACCCTCCTTCTGTTACCTCTTCCTCCTCCTCCTCCTCCTCCTCCTCCTCCTCCTCCTCCTCCTCCTCCTCCTCCTCCTCTTCCTCTCATTGCTCTTCCTCTTCCTTACACTTTTTACATCCGAACATTGTACAGTACATGAGATGCATGTTATTGCTGTTAAGTTATACTTTGCAGTTGGATTTGGCAAATGAGAAAAGCAAATGTTAAAATATAGCAGTTTTGTACAAATTCTGATTCATATCATTGCTGATTTATTGCATTAGAAATTATTATTTATATTTTATAAATGTATGTCCTCTAAACCCTTAAACAATTGCTTTCATAGACTAAATAGTTTGAAAGGGTCTCTATTTAATGAATTATTTATTTTAGCGTCTCTTAACTTTTGTAAAATATTTTGAAAATATATATTGAATCATTTGCTTTTGAAGTTGGATATCTCCAAATTTCTCAGATGCAGCTGAAAGATAAATAAAGTTTCAATTTAATTTGCAGTTTTGCAGTTTCTCAAAGGGACTAAAACACAAACCAGTCTTGTATAAATTCACTGGTGTTGATTTAAGTTAAAAGAAAAGAAAAAACTGTTGAGTGTTTCAATTGATTTGTGAGTTTCTTTGTTGCTAAAACAAACAGTGATGGAAATATTTTCAACAATTTATAACCTGAATACAAGAAAGATTCCATCACAATGAAGCTAGTGCGTCCATTGTTGATGAACGTGGTTTTTGTCATATGACCAAATGGATTTTACGGCAATTTACGTTCTTCAGTATGAACCAAGATGGCTGTAAATAATCCGGTGACATGTTTTCTGGGTTTTATCTGATGCAAAGCTTCTTTTTTTTTAAACGTTGTCTGGAAATGTCAGACTTTAAAAGACATCAACAAATCAAAACACCTTCTCTCAGTGATAAGCCGATTTCTTTTGATGCTTTGGGGAAAGTGAAATGTTTCAAAAGCATTTCTTTAATTGGCATTTTAACCTCTGCCAAGAAGGTTCTGTTTTCGTCCTCGTCTGTTTGTTTGATTTTCAGCAGGATTAAGCAAAAACTATAAGACAGATTTCACTGAAACCTGGTGGAGGCATGTGCCACGAGCCAAGGAAGAACCCATTAATGTAGGCATTGATCTGGACCAAGGGGCAGATATACAGTGTGTCATAGATTCAGCCAGGTTATTGACTTGTCATAAATCTGGGAAACAAAAATTCCGGATCTACTTAGCTCTTCTTACCTTTGCGTTTTTAAAAAGCCCAAGAGAGATAGAAAAGACAGCCTATAAACGTCGGGGGGGCACAGAGGGGGAGCGATCCGATTTGGAGTGCGTCCAGTCCCACCCTGGCGGTGCTCCGGCTACGCCCCGGTTTCACGTCGTCCACATAGAACAAGCTCAGTCCAGGACTTTCCTGCGATCCCGGCCCCAATCCTAACCTTAACCCAAACCCTGTAATTAGTTTTTTCTTTTAAGCGAAAATGGTCCACACAAGTCATTTTCTGGTAATTGACTGCAAGTAGAGTTTAAATGGTCACAGACACATATGCACACAGACACGTGCGGCCTGCATGCATGCGCACGTGCACACACACACACACACAAAGCACACACACAGTGGTCGTGCAGCTGCGGCGTGTGTGATAATGAGACAATCCTTGGAGGGACTCATCTGGACTGTGTTATATCATCTCCCTGGAAACGGTCCACAGCTCTAAAATAAGAGTGTTTGCTCCCAGTCAGCTGCAGCATGATGTCATCCAATATAATTCCTACAATCAAGGGGGAAAAAAAGATATTTGATGACATGTGAATGTGCAAAGAACAGTGGTTTCTTTAAATAAGGAGATTCTTGTGGTGTAGACTAATTCAGAGCTCTGTCTGCAGCTAATGTTTGTCTCAACAGAGACTTGCCCTAAACACAAAAACTTGTTGCCAGAGCTGGTGCACCTGTCTCAGATTTTATCAAGTGGATGAACGAATGAAAAAAATAAAAAAAAAGGATTTGTTTTCACCATAATAAAATACATGATCTGATCAGTATCTTTCCTGCTCCTGGTGCATAGAGAGAACCAAGGAAGTGCAAAATACTACACACACATGAAGACATGAACCTCAGTCCGGTTTCACAGGCTCTTCCAGGTGTTCCACTGTTCTAATGAGTTTCACTGAGCTACTGACTTCATAGCCTTCACTAGGTGTTTCCCTGTCCCCTGCTGTGGCTTGTATTACTACCTCCACATCTGGATGGGGCACTTTTACAGTACATTTACAGTTTTACAGTAGAACCATATGCAGACAAAACACATATAATTGCATGCATCAAAAAAAAAGAAACGATCACAATAGACCTTCATTTGGACTCATTTGTCCCTTTTTTATATTTTGTGGTCAGTACCAAAGGTGGTTTGTGAACTTTAAAGTTAGAATGAAAAAGCTAGCAACCGTCACTTTTTTCTTGCAGCTGAGAGGATGTGAATCAAAATGAATGTGAGCATGACCGTGTCACTGCTGCCTTGAAAGAGCCTCGGATTGGTCGGGTCTGGCCTGTTTCCCAAGCAATAGCTTTATTAAAGGCTTTATCTGTGTGTGTGTGTGTGTGTGTGTGTGTGTGTGTGTGTGTGTGTGTGTGTGTGTGTGTATGTGTGTGTGTGTGTGCGTGTGTGGTTTACTAGCCGGCTGCGGTGGTTCTCAAGGGACAGCCCTCTCCAGCTGCTGCTTTACAAGACTGTAACATCAAACACACACATACACACACACTTAACACAAAGGTCTGACTTCACACATCTTTCACTTCGACGCTCAGCCTCCCTTAACAAGTTCATCAAATGAACTCCTCTTCTCACTGCTCCCCCTCCCAACACACCACTGATCTTTACTCTCACACCTCCTGCAGTGCCTCTCATCACGGTTAAATACATAAAGTGTACACAACAACTCATCCTGGTTCATTGACAATATGTCGATTGGCCTGTCCCATCACATATGGCCCAAAGGAGCATGTGTGTGAAACCCTGCACAGTCATGGTTAAAGTTGTTGAACCATCAAGGTTTGGTTAGTTTGAGGCATAAAAACAAATTGGTTTAACTCGGTGAAGGATTGTGGTTTGTGTTCACTTTAGTAAACAGGGTTGTGCAATGATCACAAATCAAAGACACAAAGTTGTTTCAGCGGTTTCACAGAGCAAACAGAGAGCGGTCTCCTGGGTGAAAGTCCTGTGCTTTGTGAATCCATCCATCCCCAACTTCCTCTTTGTTGCTCCATATAACCTGACTTCCTCCTTTGCTCCTGTCATAGTTACCTGCTGCTACATATTCTCTACTTCTGCTTAGACACATGAGGACAGTCTCGCTGGAGAAGAATTCTTAGTCAAAAGTTGAAGTCTTTACGATAAATGTATAGAAATACCCCAAGTTGAATATGCAAGACGAAAACGTTGGATCAGGTCAACAAATGTAACTCTGACAGTGGCCGTGACCTCTGACCTCTCTGGAGCAGAACAAGCAGATCACCAAAGGGAAGGATATCTCCTCTTCAACCCCTCGGCTGCACAGTCATTACAGTTTGACTTTATACAAGGCCTGGCCAGTGAGCGTCGAAACCACTGCCGCTCCACATTCATAACATTCAATATGAAGTATAAAAGTATAAGTGCTTTTGCACTCTATATTTATTTGTCTTGCATCTCCACTTTTCCGCAGTAAAAGTTTTTTGGGAAAAAATGCACATCTAAAACGCACAAGAGAGTCTGTCAGTGATGACAGAGATGAGAGATTTACTGAACTCAGAGTTTACTCAGTCAGCAAATAATGGTACCACAGCATTTTTTACATAGATTGTAAAATAAAATGACAAACCCCATACAGGCCACAGGTGTCAGCTTATATATATGGGGCTAGTGTGAAAGGGATTTTAAAAACGGAGAGAAAAATTGTAACTGCAGTGGAAGAAGAACTACTAATACACCTCATCTCTCTCTCTCTCTCTCTCTCTCTCTCTCTCTCTCTCTCTCTCTCTAGCTCCAAATCTTACATTGTTCTGAAAAACGATTTTTTTTTTTTAAATGAAGGTAAAATTGACCTAATAAGCATTACACAGACTCTTTTTAACTTTGGGAAGAGAGCCTATTTAGGGAGAAGAGAGAGAGCATATTTAGGATGGAACCATGGGAGATCCAGTTTGTGGAAAGAAAGAAATTCAGCGTATTTGTCAAAATGTCCAACTGTTACTTTAAGCTTTAGTTCCTCTGTGGTTGGACCATAAGAGAACTTGATGGATTTACCTTTCAAAGGAAACAGGAGGTCTCTCCATTTGTGACCCAGTTTGTGATTCCAGCAAATGTTGTCTCAAATACAAGTTTAGCACATCGATTAAAAAACAGGTTAAAAAAAGCCCATAACTTTAGAGTTTGTAAATTTTTTGTAGTGTCTTGATTCAAGGTCATTTATTTTCAGAACTTTTTCACTGTAGTATGTCACAGCTTCTCCTTTTCTCAATGAGATCAATTGAAGCAAATACAATTCGTTCTGAAGTTGTAGTTTTCAATCAACCTTTGCTGCTGCTACTCACTGTGTCAGCGCTGTGGGCTCCCTGGCATCTGAGGCCGCCAGTCATTACACCATGGAACGTATAGTGGAGCCAACCAGAGCCTTAAGAGTTTGGAAAACCATAGTGTGAACCAATTTATTTATTTTTTGTTTCAGCTGATATGCATTTATCATGACCTCACTGCTCACACATCTCATGCTTTTCTCAAAGAGAGCAGATTGATTGTCATTTCGACAGTTGTGAGCAGACAAAGTGAGCTACGTACAGATTTTGAGCTTTGTGTTTATTCCAGCGAGCTCAGACGGTCCAAGTGTTGCATTCAAGCGTGGCTCTGGAAGTGATTGGAGTCAAACGGCCTGGCTAAGCAGAAAGCACACGGTCCAGGAGGAAAAAAAACAACTGTGTGGTAGGCAGAGATGGTGGCAGATGGAGGTATAGAAGGAAAAACAAGGGAGAGAGCGATCGAGAGAGTTGAAAAGATAGTTAAAAAGTACAGAGAGCGAGAGCGGTGAGGTGGTGAGGGAGTCAGGTGGTCAAACCGTTCCTGCCACCTCATTAGCAGCGATGACATCACAGCTAATTTCTCTTTTAGCCTGCTACCGCTGCTCTGTTACAGGAGATGTATAGAGCTGCTACCGGCCAGAGTCTTTAACGGCAGAGTCTGGGGAGCCGCTTTTATGTCGTCCATAACTCTGAGCGAGTAAGAAGGAGGCTGGATGTGCTGCGCTCGGAGAAGCCGTCTTTGAGCTGAGTAATCACAGCTCCGAGTTTTAATATCAAAGCTACTCCCTTTCATGACCGGGGCGCAGATCAGCTGCAGCTGTCTGTATTCCACTGATTCAGTTGTAACAAAGCCTTTAACAGCTTCTCCTGAGGATGGGGAGCTTCCAGAGTTGTTCATACTGCAACAAAGCAAATATTTCACAGGTGACAGGCAGTGCTTCCAAACTGGCACCCAGTCAATCCCTGTACCTTTGAGAGGCATCGGGCCATTCGTTTTCTCTGTCCGGCACAGTTTCAACAGGAAACAGAGGCCTAACAGTCAGGAGAAGAGTTTTAAGTGCTGCTCAGAGTTTGATAGGCTACAGTAAAGTGAATAGAATCATGGTTTAATATTCGTTGATATGAACCAGACCTACATTGAAGTAAAGCGCTGAGAGAGTGTGACAGAAGGGTCTGGCTGTGTAGCTCAGTGCGTTTTGCACCTAATTAAAACAATTTGCTGGGAAATGAAGATGTTTACTGCAACTGAAACATACTTTATTCAGGTTTTGGAAATCTAAAGAAGCTCAACATATTCAGACAGATTTATATTTCTGCTTCAGGGTGCAATGTTATAGCTGTGCATTTAGTAAGCAAATGTTCATGAGTTACATAATGGAGCTGTGCTGGTTATAGAGCCACTTTATGTTGTTTATATGCCTATGTATAAAAACCAATTATTCATTATCAACATTATTATTAGCATTTTTTCTTACCATTATAATGATTTCATCCCGGTTTGTTTGTTTTTAAACAGATTAACACGAAACCTGGGGAAAGGATTGAGTATGGGTAAGGGAACAACCCATTCACTTTTCAAGAATTTGATTTCACTTTCTTTAGCATTGCAAGACTTTTTTTTTTACTTTCCATTGATTTCTCATAGAATAGTTCATGGATCTTGAAAATTGGGCACATTTAGGAAACTGATATTAAATTGTGTGAAATTTGGCTTGATTGAATGTAGGAGTGTTGGGCCTTGGAGGAGGTCAGTGCCTGTCCAGTTGAATTAGGGATGCCAGTAGCATTTCAGTTCATCCACTGGTTGTGTCCTTTGCACAAGATCCAGACTGAAAATACTTCGATTTCGAAAATACACATAAAAAAAATTATTTATAATAATTTAAAATAAAACTTCTGTACATTTAACAAGAGAGAATACTAGACTGATCATCTTCATCAGGTTAACCTTATGAGTGTGCAGCCGATCTGAACTCTTCTTTCCCGACCTTGCATCTCTACTGCAGATGAGATGGATTTAAGCAACGTAACACTAGCAGCTGTTATTGGAAAGACTGCAGGTGTGAATGTGTCTTACTGTCAAACAAAGAGCCTATGCTTGAGAATAACACACATGCATGCATGCATACACACAAACACACACACACACACACACACACACACACACACAAACACGCAAAAAGCTTCAATGTTTAATGGCAACTCAGAGGAGCTGGAGTGGAAAAGACTCAGTTACAATGAACACCAGATAACGGATTGGAAACAGAATCCCATCCGTCCAAGTTTGTTTTATTGCCCCATTGTGTTCACAAATGCTTTGAGATTCAAACAAAAGTAGCAGAGACACCCACGTGCAGCAGGGCTCGTGTCTGACGACGGCCTTCAGACGCTCTCTTTTCAGACAAACCGAGATAAAAGTCACACACACTTTAATTTCCCAGCGTTTGCTTCATTGTTTTACTGCGTTCTGAGGGACGTCGAATCAAACAATAGCTTTTTTACTATGTGTTTGAACCCAGTGCACCGCCAGTGTGTTTGTGAGAAACTCTATCATAAAACGGGATATGAACGGAAAAAAACTGTAGAGAGCGAGCACGGTTTCAACTGATGTCTTCCAGTTGTGTGACCTCTCTTTCCTCCTCCGTCTTTTTTCTGTCTCTCTGCCTCTCTCGGTTTAATAAGGCCAGCTGTAGAGTCTGGCTCTCCTGGGAAGCACAGTAGAGTGTGGCTCGAGCTGGGGCTGAAATTGGTGGTGGGGGTGCAAGTTGGGGGGGCGAGCACTTCCGACCATTTTCCCCATGCAATACACCATGCAGTCTGGAGCGTTGGCAGGCCGCCGCCAACTCTCTCCCCTTCCACTACTTTCCCTCCCACCTTCATTTCCTTCCTTTCCATCCTACTTTTCTTCTGCTGCTTCTGTCTCCTTTTCCCTCCTCCTGCTTTCCACCATCCCTCCTTGCTTTCTTCCATTTCCTACCCTCTTCCTGACGTCCTCCTTTCTTCGCTCACTGGCGAGGAAAGCAGACAATTACTTTTGGTAATGACCCTCTCCAGACGTCTGCTCGTTGGCATCATAACAAGTCCAGAAATCCTTCCCCCTCTCCCCTCCTTCTGTCACTTTTCAAAAACGACTGTCCAAGGACTGCGATAAATAGCGTAGCTCCTTGGAGTCTCTCTCCCCCTCTAGACGCCTGCTCTGTGGTACCATATCAGGTCCAGACCTGCTTCCGAGTTTTGACAGGTCCCTGACCTGCGCCAGAGCAGTTCAGCTGGGTTGGGAATGTATGTGTGTGTGTGTGTGTGTGTGTGTGTGTGTGCGTATGCACGAGGCTGAGCCTGGCTACGTTTGTGGGTGTTTTTCATCAGACTAATGAATAATAGGTCTGAGCTGAGAGAAGAGTATCGAGCGAGAGGAGAAGAGGAGGAGAAAGGAGTTGGGGAGGAGAGGGGAGGGGTAATGACTATCAGATGGTGTTCTACTACTGTGCTGCTGCAGCCACCACCACTGCTGCTGCTGCTGCTGCTTCTGCCGCTGTCGCTGCTGTATATTTAAAGGGAGAACTCAGTTAAGAAAAAAATCATTACTATTCTAAAGCCCTATGAGATGAATTAAAGCCCTATGAGATGAATTAAAGCCCTATGAGATGAATTAAAGCCCTATGAGATGAATTAAAGCCCTATGAGATGAATTGTAATTTGTGAATATGGGCTATACAAATAAAATTTGATTGATTGATTGATTGATATTCTCTGGAACTGTGCAAATAAGCATCTTGAAAAGGAGCAACTCAGTCCAAACGTAGGAAGCAAGAGGAGAGTCCAATGTGTGACATTTAAAATCTGGTGTGCAATACAGCGGACAGGAAGGCGACCTGCCAGAGTCAGAGAGAGTAACTGAAGGTCCTTAATTATCCCAATAAACAGATTTACTCTTTGGTTTAACTGGTGTTGGAAAAGGTAATATAAAACAGCTACAAAGACTATTTAGAGAATAATGAACTATCCCATGACTCCTCACTAACCCATGACCACCAGTTCCTCTTACTTCGAACATTGAAGCAACTTCCAGCTCAACAGCCGCAACACTCAAACATTTTAGATTTCTTGTCCCCAAACCCCTCCGAGGGATGTCACCTTTTCACAGACATATTCTCGTGTGTGAGATTTCGTCATATATACAACAATATCCCCAATAAGCTGTTCCCTAGTCCTGTGGTCAGAAATCCACAGACAAACATGTAACAAGTTTAGCAGTGTCAGCCTTATTCATTTTACATCTTAGGTACTCTGTTGGGTTTGTTGCTTAATATGCATCAGGATTGTTATACTTGTATATTTAATTTCGGTTCATTTTGGGGAGATTTGTGAAAACATATTGTTAAATCACTCTTATTTGCTACATAGACCTCCTCTATTGAACAGCACAATTCTGATCATAAGATTCACTGATTTGCATCAATGCACCACAAAGTTCATAATGCAACTTATCTAATAAAAAAGGTGTAAGACAGAAGGAATTTCCGATTCTTTGTTTTAAGATACGGACAATTTTACATGAAGTTTGCAAAATAAGCCGTGCCACCATTAAGTATAAAAACAAAATCACTGCTCTCAACTCCCTGCTGAAAGTGTAACACACTGACAGTACAGCACAGCTAGGCAGGTACTTAACTTACTTAACAGTAAATAACAAAATGTGTGTCTTTATCTGAGCTTTAGTTTATTTTCAGGATTAAAAAAAAGTTTTTAGCTGAAGGGAGGAAACTGAATATAAAATACTCAACATGATTAATTAAAATCTGAATTGTGAAGTTAGGCCACCACTCACTGTAGTTCTATGTAAATGTACTATTACTGGGCTATAATGTTGCTATTCCTCTTCCTACAACATTCTCCAAGCAAATGCAACTATGAGTGATGATGAAAAGTCGAACAGTCTGCTTTCTGCTCAGTTCAATGTTTTCTGGCCTGTGGGCAGCGGTTCAGAAAGAAATGGATCCTGAGTTAGAGCAGCCACACACTCGTGGGAGATGCAAATCAGAGGAGGATCATGCTAATGCATGTAATGACGGATCACAGCAAGGGAGGGTGGTTTGGAAATAATAGGGTTTTTCATCCGCTGTATGGTAACAGCTTGAGGTAGAAACGCATAACCACAACCAATGTGTAGCTGAGAGACTCAATGTGGCCTTTTTGATGTGACTGTTGCATTACTGAGTGCCATTCTAATTGTGGACTGATCTGTTGCTCCAAATCAAAGATCTCCTTGTTTTCTAATTCAGAACTGGTAAAAGAACTGATGAGATATCCATTAGACTCATTATTTGATTATACTTTACCAATCAGAAGCAGATCCGACACCAGAGCCAAACCCCCCTGTTTACCACATTGCTGTGCTGGTTTTCCAACCATGCAAGACAAATCAGCTGCTGGATTACACCACAGTGCTGGTTGTCAAAAGTTTGTTTTCACTATGTGATTTGGTTATTTTTGTTCTGCTTTGCTTTGGGCTTTTCATTACATGCAATACCTACAAAAATACAATCTTATGAGCTGTTGAATCTGGGTCACACCCTGAGGTGAGGCCCTGAGAGCAGGAAAGTGATCTGCAGTAAAGGTCACTGCTGAGGGAGCAGGGACGCTGGTAGGGAACAGTTCTGAGTGACACGATCTGATGTGGAAAAACGTTACTTATTCACTGACTGGATGTGCTGCTTGTTTCCCTTGAACTCTTATTCCATGTAAGATCTGGAGTTGTTGACACCACATCTCAAGCCACAACAGTAACATGAAGCCTCAGTCATTTATCCTATGTCAGTATTTTAAGAACATGTCATGGAATTGTATGTGCAGCACAAGGACTGCCAAGGGTGCAAGGGTGGAAAGTTAGTTGTGCTGAGGATTTCCACTTTATCCTGCCTCACATGTTGACTGCCCTATACTTCAGGCCGCTAGTGGCCGACCACTGCTGCAAAGGACGTAGAAGACATGTTCACTTCATTCTGCATCAGCACACTGCCACTGACTGTGAGGCGCTGTTTAATGCTTTACTCACAATGTATTAATATTGAACCTACTATATGTCAAAATTGCACGTTCAAATTCGACAATGCATTTCCTTGGGCTCTTATAAACACACAAGTGTGAAGCCAATAAGATGAACAATGTTCGAGATATGCAAACCACATTCAGACAGACAGAATGAATGAGTGAGTACATAAATAGATCTTTAGCTGTAGGACCAGTGAAAGCCAAAACCATAATGCTTCTCAGTTTTTCTCTATAAACCAAGCTTTTATTACATTATAGAGGAGGATCAGATTTAACCCATGCTGGGTTTTTTTATTATAGTACTTAGACAGTGGTCTGATCCCTACCTATAACCTATCCCCCCATCATACTTCCCCCTATCCTTTCTGCTCCCAGCACTTCTTGCATGTACTGTAATCAACAACTGCAACCAACATTGGCTCCTGTTCACACAGTCAGCACCACAGCATAAACACTACAACTGTGATTGAAGGGTAGAGATAGATACAGAGGAGAGGGAGAGAAATATGGAAAGAGGAGAAAAAACAACGGCGGAACCGGGGGAGAGAGGGAGTGATGAATGGTGACTATAACATTGTGTAACTCTGACAGATTATTCATTGTGCTATTAGTTTTCAGCAGCAGCTCACGGTTGCCAATCTACACAAAAGATGCATACCAGCAACGGCAGTTGGGTTTAGAGTTTTCATTAATGCACTACTGAGGATTATGGACTTCATTGTTGAGTTTCGTATAGGTTGTCGACCTTTAACCACTGTGCATTTGAGGCAGGAAAAAAAATGTAAAGGTCGGTCAGTTCCTTGGAAATGAGACTTTAGTTGCATGATCATTGCTAATAAAATCCCAGAGACCTCAAGTTGGAAAAGTAGATCAGAGTTTGATGAAGGCAGTCAAATACTTTTCATACTATCTGAGGCAAAGATCCATTTTCCAAACATCTAGAACACACAGAGATGGACATAGATAGATAGATAGATAGATAGATAGATGGATGGATGGATGGATGGATGGATGGATGGATGGATGGATGGATGGATGGATGGATGGATGGATGGATGGATGGATGGATGGATGGATGGATGGATGGATGGATGGATGGATGGATGGATGGATGGATGGATGGATGGATGGATGGATGGATGGATGGATGGATGGATGGATGGATGGATGGATGGATGGATGGATGGATAGATAGATAGATAGATAGATAGATAGATAGATAGATAGATAGATAGATAGATAGATAGATAGATAGATAGATAGATAGATAGATAGATAGATAGATAGATAGATAGATAGATAGATAGATAGATAGATAGATAGCTTTTCCTCATTAGTTTAATCCATAGGGATTTCCCCTACTTGTCTCCCCTCCCCTGTCTATTTTCATTTCTTCTTCTCTTCAGGAGGAAGACAGATTGTTAAAGGGAGTTTAAGTGAGTAAAATAGCAGCTCTCCTCCACACTACAAGTGAATGAATAAACCCAGTTCCAGGCTTCAGCCATTAGTCCAGGTTGAACTATCAGCTTCCAGCACTGTGGCTTGTCTACCCCAGCCTCCCAGCCTGCTGCCCAGGGACAAACACAGGGGGAGACCGCAGGTAGAAAAGTAGACGCGGGGAGAAAGGCAAACTCTGACTTCACCACTTGAGCCTCTCAGCTTCTTGCTGTCAAGAAAATGGTTGAAGAAAACATAAATTTTTCGCAAACCGAAGTCCCAGTTCTACCTCTTGATGGTAGCCTGCTCTGTCAAATAAATCTGGAAAAAAGAAAGATCAGCCAGTAGAGAAAAGTAGGAAAAATGTAGGATATCATTTTCAGTTTTTTTGCCTGCACAACTGAACCATGTCAAAACCTGCAAACACAATATTCCAGAATATTATGAGATCATATTAATAGTTTGATTGTGTTGGGCATCTGATATTTGATTCTACTGTCCAAGATCATGTCTTTATTACCCCTGTCAGTTGACAACTTTTTATTCCTGTTCAATTTCCATATTAAGTCACCATCCAAGTAACTGAATATGTATAGAGTATTCATGCAGAGTTTCATAAGGCTCCGTGGCCTCTAAGGTCACCAAACCCACCCAACAAACTGGGGTGATGCAAGTTCTGCTTTAGGGTGGATTTCCCCTGAAACACACAAGTGTGCAGCCAAAACAAACTCCTGCTGATGGTTTGCCTCTTGCCTCCGGTCTCTCTGGCCCGCTTCTAGACAGCAGCCGGGGGACCCTCACCGCACAGAGGAGGAGCGGCGGAGTCCTCTGGCCCTCCCACCGCCTATAAGACCAGAGGCAGACGGAAACACTCAGACAGCAGGCACACGTGGAGCAAAGAGGCAGAGAGGGAAGAGGGCCGACCAGCAGAGAGCAAGAGAGAGTCAAACCGCTGCCACGGACTGGGAGTAGTTTCTGCATCTGGACTTGAAACAGACAGATATAGAAACAAAGGACCAAGACAGGAGAAGAGGAGAAATCAACAACCACTTGACTGCATCATGTGCTTTCTGCCACAGGATTAACTGAGAGAGGAACTGACCTGTGAAGTGATTTGTGTAAACCAAGAGAGAAAAACAAGACGGTCGTGGAACCTGCAGCCACCTGTGACACAGCAGCTCCAAGGTCAAGTCACTCTTGATTTCTGACTCAAGATCAAATTGCTGAACTTTGAAGCCAAGATAGACTCAGCCTTGTTAGAGGTACATCTGACTTACCTGGCTCAACACATTTCGCAGCGAAGACACGTTGGGGGTAAGGTGACATTTTGAGCGGTGGACACCTTTAGGGAGCAGCATCGTTGCAGAAACGTTACAAGTTTAATCTCAACAAGTGGAAATCACACAAGTATCAATCAGCAGCTGCCAGACTCTTATCACGATAAAGATGACATTCGCTATGCTGCGCACGGCGCCTCCCGCAGGCCGCTTCTTGTATGGCGACATCGCGCTCCTTTCCGAAGACGAAGACGAGAACGGGAGCGAAGGGTCCGGCTCCGATGAGCACAGCTCCAACGCCTTCCGCCTGTCCTCCTCGTCCCCGTCTGCCTTCCACATCAAGATGAGCAGGAAGAGGAAGATGTGCGCGGGAATTGGCATTAGCGGGGTAGGTATGGGGGGCATGTTGGGAAGGCTCGCCCCGCCAGGCATGTCTCCCCCGGGGGAAATTCGCCAGAGGACTGCAGCCAACGCGCGGGAAAGAGATCGCACCAACTCTGTCAACACTGCGTTCACGGCGCTGCGCACACTCATCCCCACCGAGCCTGCAGACAGGTACAGAGCAGCCTGTGTCCCGACGTTTGGTCTTATTCACAGAAAGGATCCCAGACAAAAAAGGGGAAAAAGAACTCCCTGATATTGCTCTAGATACCATTTAATCACTGTTAATTATTTCTTGAACAAGCTTGTAGTTATGATTTGATTTAATAAAGATGTCATACTTTGTGCCCAGGATGTGGTCACTCTGAGACACATTTAAAATCAAGCATCATTGTCTTTATGTTGCACCTTGTTTTGAATTGCATTACAAAAACTTAAACAAAATGTTGATTATTGCATCAGTATTTCACAATTTCAAAACAACTTTTGTTTTCAATAATACCGTATCTCTCCCTCTAATTTGATGATTAGGAAGCTGTCGAAGATCGAGACTCTACGTCTGGCCAGCAGCTACATCAGTCATCTGGGGAACGTCTTGCTAGTGGGAGAGGGACTTCATGAAGGACAGCCGTGCCACGCTCCTTCACCACCGTTCTTCCATGTCAACTCCTCCCCCACCCGAGGATCTGACCAATCGACTCAGCCCAAGCACATCTGTACTTTCTGCCTCAGCAACCAGAGGAAAATGGTGAGCAGAAAAACTGAGAGTCAATAGAAGTAAACAAAAGGAAATGGTTAACAGGTCAAATCTAAAATAATATATGTAGTCTTCCAATGAAACTGTCTAATTGAAACATTCTTTTACAACAAGACTAAGTGCCATCGTGTCAAAAAACTACTTCCAAAGAGATCAAATGAGTCAGATTTAGCAGGAAGAAAAAAAAAAGGAAAATAGAAAGAAGCTTCTTGTGAGAAACCGCGCAGTGCTTTAGGGTCACTTTGGTGTTTAAAGCTGACCTGAGATCAGTGACTGTGCCTATAAAACTGATTGGCCCTCAGGGATTTTTAAAAGCAGAACCTCTTTAAAGTTCTCTTCTGGGGTGAATGAGCGTGTGTTATTGTGCTGTTGGGGGTTAGTTTAACTCGAGCAGGTGGGTTGGAATTCAAGGTGGTTTCTGAGACTCACTGGACATCACATTGAATGCAAGTGATTGTTTTTGAGTCTGAGGGCTGAGCAGTGAGAAAGAGCCGTTCCCTCTAAAACAGAGAAATGTGCAAAACCATCACGTAAAAACTGTCCAATCCAAAATGTGGTGTTTGTTTTTTTCCTTTTATATTTTTAAGAAATATGAATTTAAAGTTTACAAGGGTATTTATGCAGCGAGTGAGATTTACGACCGGGAGCCCATGAAATCCATCCAAAACCATGTGTATAATTTCAAGAATGTATTGACGTCAGGCCGAATATGAGGTTTTAATCATAACTCCTTAACAACTGACCCGAGATAAACCGATTGCTAACTGGCAATGAGTCTGTTCCACTGGAATTTGATGTCACTGTGCAAAATACAGGTATTTGTTCATTTAACACATGCTCAGTATTGTTAAGAATTGCACTTTGTTGCACTTGAATCACTTGAATTTAATTTGGGAAAAATGTAGAAAAACTCATTTTCGTAGCACGCTTTTTCCACACTTCCTCCGCTGCTGCACTGTCCGTCTACACCTTCATAGAGACTCCGAAAAGGAGAACTTGATCCTTCGCGCATTTCGACTCATATTTAACTGATTCTGCACAGGAAATAATCAAGAACACTCTCAGCAGAGGAAAGTCTTCAGTCTGATGAGAAATAACGGGGGATGAAGAGCTGACATCAGATGACTATAATCCAATTATATGACTCCAGCTCCGACTTCAACAAACACCGCAGAAGATGATAGAGGGGTGACGTCCACTCGACTCTCCCCCTCTAACCCATAGCCGCTGCCCATTTAGCAGGATTTATGGGTAAGGAGCTGACATCTGGCAGACTCCCCCGTTACCCCAGCAGTGTGTGAAAGCTAATACCCTCCTCAGTGTCTAAACTCAGAGACCCTTTAGCTGGGGGATAACCTGAGTCCCAGCAGTGTGTCTCCCCCTCCCTCCTGCCTCCCCTCTGAACCTCTGTGAGTGAAAGCCTAGACGTCCTTGGTGTCCGACCCAGACACCCTCAGCTGGGAGATAACTGATCTGAAACCTGTCTCGGCCTATCCATTGTCGCCTTTTCGTTTTGGTTCTCTCTGTCATCCATCGTTATTATCCCCTACCTCCTTTACTCTCAAACCCTCCTCATTCCGGTTCACTTTTTCCTCTTCGACTCGCTCCCCGAGCTTCCCTCATTCCCCCGGCTCTCCCTCCTCTCTCTGCGTATCGATCAGCCTGGTGGAGGTCGGAGCTGTCAGTTGGAGCTGTGTAACACTATCTGCTGCTGTCAGCTCTCAGCTGCACACGCATGACTTGACCTGTAAAGTCGCATGCTGGGTAGAGAACAATTTTGAAACGTTCTCACATCAAAAATACCAAACATAGACACTTTGAAAACGTCTATGTTACTTAGTGTCAGTCACATTAGGCTTTTTTATTAGTTCCATAAAATATCACATTATTCTCTGTTATATAAGATGTACAGTTTGCCAGATGCATTTTTACTGTTTTCCCTGAAACGCGAGGACGAGGTGAACCCAGGTGAAAGTTAGGGAAAGATTTAGAAGACACCGCTTTTTGGAAATTCCATATGAAGATATAAAAACCCTCCCTCAGTTCCAATTATGGTCAATTCAATTGTTTTCCAAATTAAAGGTTATATAAACAATATTCATTGCCACTAGATGTCACACTAGCACATCTTCTGGCACCAAAACAACGTATTCGTGAGCAACACCTGTAGCCTCGCTTCCTCAGCGGTGTCGTAAAGCTTAATGAAAGCAGCTCCTAGACACACACAACCAAAATCACAAATGAACAACTGAATAAAGTTACCTTGTGTACAAGAGAGCCAACAAAATAAAATAAAAACTCTTTCAGCTAGCTATTGATCGGTCGCCTCTCATCCCACAGTGCTCGATCCAGTCAGGTCCTGTCTGGGCCTCCGTTTGAGATGCTTTGCTTGGTAAAGCAGCAAGCAGCTTGTTAACATGGCCAGCATCGTGCTGTGTGGAGACATTGTATATTAAAAAAAACATGGTTACATCCCTGTTGATCAGAGCTGGAGCCATCTTGTTTTTATAAAAGTGAAAAAGGGCCAATGCCGGCAGAGGAAGGGACTCACATGCACCACATGCACAAAGAACACAAAGGCTCGCATCACAACACACAAAGGGGAAGTGTGACTTCAATTTTTGTTCAGAATTTATTTTTTTTACATAGAAAATAATTCATGTTTAAAATCTTTTAAAACCAATCACGCCATTCAAAATAAATAAACTGATCACAAATAATATCTAACGTTTTTTGTTTTTTTTTGCTCAGTAAATTTCTACAACTGCTGGGCCGTTGCACTTTCTGAGCAGTTGGATACGTGTAGGTGTGTTGGTTGCAGACTATCTTCAGCAGGACATTAACACACAAATGGTTCTTCAGGAAGTATTTACAGCAGCAGGAGAACGTAATGAGTCAAAGAGTCTCCCTCTTCATGCTAATGAGGGAGCATGTCGCGCGATGAGGCATTTCAATTATTGTTAATCTCTATGGAAGAGCCGAATATGTTGTATCAGGCTTCAATACACAGACAGTGGTTCATTTTAGTTCGTTTTAATCCGATAATATATTGATAATAAGAAACATATATAATCAGGAACCTATTTGAATCTACCAATATAAAGATATTGACACACACAGCTGACTTAACAATAATGAGTTAACATCGATAAAACGTGGTGAGACCCATCTCAGAGTGTAATTCTGTTGCAGTGGAGCTAAAATTTGTCTAACAATCGATGGCCAAATTAAATTTATATCATTACATTGAAAATTATTTAAGGAGAAAATAAGTGATTCTACATTCAACGGGCATTTAAATGGATAAGTGTGATTGGCAGAAGCTGAGAGCATTTCACTCTCCTTGGAAAAGTGGCTGTGCCGAGCCTTTAAGTGGGCTAAAGGGCAGAGTCGGTGCTGGTGATTACAGAGAGGAAACGATTGTGAAGGTAAAACGAGACTTGGTGTCCTGGGCTCTCTCTCCTTGTATGTTTTTATGGCTATTGAGGTTCATCACAGCTGTCAGGTCTGCTTAGAGCCGCCACCTCAATTACATCTATTTCCAACGTGGGAGAGAGCGAACGTGAGAAAAGTATACGCTCATTTCCTCCTATTATGTGTGTATACAGTATAACCATTTCAAAACAGCAGTCTGTTTGTAATGACTGCTGCACAGAGACACCATGCTACATATTCAGTGGAATACTAATGTGAATTCATTATCTGTGGAACTTAATGTTCAAGTTTTTATGATTTTATAATTGAATTTGAACATTTGAAGGATTTAAAATTGAATATATTTTACCTTCATTGATGTTCTGTTAATGTCATAGTGATGTTAACAAAAAAATCAAAACAGTTTTTCATTTCTGATTGAAGTGTTTTTGAGGTACTCCTCAGTTTGAGCTCTTGGATACTTCCCGCTAATAAGAGCTGTTTGATTTCATTTTAAATGCATTCAGCTGTGCTTCTGTTAGATCTCATCTTCCCCTGCTAAACCTGTGATATAGGCCAAACTTTACTTCCCATGTTTTTATCAGAAGCCAGACTATTCACCAGACATCCACATATATCATAAAGAAGTTTGAATTTTCATAAAAAAAATGTTCAGGGGTCGGGCACCAGCAGTTTGACAAACTGGTGTGCATCTCTCGCATGCAGGTGAATTTGATATATGCAGGAATAAAAAAAAAGCAGGGGACGGTCGTGATGGTTCCATCTGTGAATGAGATGTACAGGGCTTTAGAAGAGGGTTGAGGTGAGCTGAGGGCTGCTTCAGTCCCAGTGCTGTCTGGTTGATTGATGCAGATATCCTGTGTTAGGCCTCTGCTGATCAGGGCAACTGTCAGGTGCCTGGACTCGAGCTGAAGCAGGACCACTGCACGACTTTTTTAACTATCACAAATTTATTATGTCCAGTTTGTCGGTAATGATCTTGAAATGCACCGGTTGAGCGTCTGCAGTTGAACTTAAACACGTGTTTACTTGTGCCTATAGTATACAGAGGCAGCCCGCTGCACCACTTGGTGATACTGATGTGGTGTTTACTCAGAGATACAATATAAAAAACACAAGGTTTTTCACGCGTGCCCATCTGTCCACTGTGTTGTCTTTAGGCCGTGGTCCTTGACGCAGTTTTAGAGCTTCCTTCACAACTCCGGCTTCTTTCTTTTGGCCTGCAGCAGGCACAGGGTCATTTCAATTCAGTGGCTAACCTAAATATAATCTGTGATGGGTCCACCAATAACAGAAGTCACACTGGACTATTTCCTTTGAAGCCCGAATGGGACAAGGGCAAACTCTTTCCTATATTTAAAAAGAAAGAAGCTCGTTCGACTTGATTGGATTAAAAAAAGAATTTATATGTTTGGAAACAAAATAAAAATCTCGGAAAAAGTATAACTCCCGTGATACTTATTGTGTGGTTGCTGCAAATAGACCACGGTCCCCTTTGAGACGATTACATTCAGTTGAGTTTACAAGCGTTTTAAGGACCAACCCCGATTTAATTCCAGCTGAAAGGAGTCTAATTTATTTGGAATTTTCTCTACAAATAAAAATAATTTTCACTGCCTCTAATATCATGAATATAATTTTTTTTTTTTTTACATCTGAGCTGCTTTGATTTGAATGATTTTTGTGTGTGACTGGAAAAGCAGGGTGAATGGAAACACAGTCATACTGAAGCTGCACTGTGTCAGCTAGACTGACTTATCTCTTCTAGTGTGTGTGTGTGTGTGTGTGACAGCAAATGAGTGTGTTTAGTGGCTGAATCTAAGTGTATGTCTATGTGTTTAAGAAAGAAAATTAGAGCGAAAATTAGTATTATGATTGAAATGTTGTACTTGTCCTTGCCTACACACACACACACACACACACACAGACACACACACACACACACCCACACACACACCCCAGCCAGCTCTCTGTGTCTGGAAGTCATTGGCAGTGCAGAGCGGAGCAACAAATGAGCTAATTGTTCTGTAAATGATTTATCCTCTGCTGAGGCCTGTACAGTCAGTGTTTAATTCAGCTGCTATTAGAAACACATTGACGTCGGACTTTGATGGTGATGCTAAAGAAGCCTGGAAACCGCTCTCTGCGAAACGCCCTCCCTGCTTCCACACACACACACACACACATTCACACCCACACATGACACATATACACATATGCGGGCACACACTATATTGCACGACCACAAAAAGACTGACACACAGGCGTGCAGTGCACCACACTCACATGCTTTTATCAAGCCTTTCGTTGCACTTCTATTTTTTTCTAGATTTTACAGCCAGACGGCAGTTCATTGCTTCTCTAGACAACCAAAAAAAACCTCATATATGATTACTCAGTTAAAGAGCCCTGGATCACGACTGTGCTTTCAACACTTTCTAAACTAATGGTGTGCAGGAAGTTGTGGAAACAGAGACAGGGAAGGGGAGAAAGAGGGAGAGAGAAACAGCCAACAACTCAGCAGGATAATCAACTTCGCCATTTATCCTCCAGTTTGGACAGTTGGTTTTCAACTGTGCCGAAACTACACTTAGCTTTTTTTGTAGAGATCAAATGAAGCGTGAGTATTAAGAGAGCCTAAATGCACGGATAGGACGCACAGGAGCACGCTAATGACTGTGGTTTCTGCAGTCGTTGGGATTATTATTCTGTTTTCACTGGAAAAAAGCATTACGTCACTTGTGTGCATGAAGCAGACGTTTCAGAGTCATAGATGAAAACTTAAATGCCCTATTTACACTTAATGCTGGTGTTGACTCCTGAGTGAGAACTTTGCCTGTTTGCGCCTCACTCAAACTATGCTAATCAAGTGCACCAAGGGTGGCTAATACACCGCGAGCAATTTTCAAATATATTCTAACCCACGTCCAGTGTGTGTCTGTGTCTGCGGGCCGGGCTTTGTGTATGACTGCATGCCTTCATGCATGGACCTGTCTGTATATTTGCAGCACAGATGGAAGCAGTTAAAGCCTAATTTAACACCAACAGAAGAAGTCGGGTCAGATAACTAACAAAATCTATTAGCAAAACTATGATTCTGTTGTCGTTTGGTCTGTGGGGAGAGGGCTGCCCCTGGAGCAGATTAGAACAAAAGTGGAGAAAGCTGAGCCAGACAAAAAGCAAACCTTATAAAGTGTACAACACTGGGAAGAGCAGGAATATGCTGTTTAAATTTAGTAATTTCTTTAACCATGATCTACTGAAGGTAATGAGCTATTGGCACTGATGATGAAGTGCAGAAGTCTGAGACTGGGGGAAATGACACTGCATCTGAATAAGCAATCAGATAAATCAAGTGTTTTTCAGACGTCATCAGGATGCCTTTTAGCAAACCACAGTGAGCACGAAGTGCACGTCTGATGTGTCCAAGCCACATAACGGCTGACTGCGGCTCATTCGGGTGTTAGTGAGCTTATTTAAATGTCTGACGTGTTATTTATTGCACCGTTCTACATTGTAGGTCTCAGATCTTCTAATCGATGATCATTTATGAGGATAATTACAGCTTCTAGTAGCCACTCGAGACGCTGACTCACATTCGCATATTTTCACTCGATAAACTAAAGGGATATTACCAGTTTTCATTTCATGGTTGAATACCAACAGCCTTATATGATTTTCAGGCCAGTGCCCAAGTGGAATTATTTTTCTTTTTTCCAACCAGTCATTCCTCTCCCTGTGCAGCCAGAAACTAAATTAGATGTTTGTGTTTGACAGAGCGGCCTAACGCAGGAAAAGAAAAAAAAAAGAGAGAGTGAGAGAGAGAGATTGCATGGAAAAATCCACAGTTATAGGTACAGGAACAGCATGGGTTTGAGCTTCAGAAAAACAACATTCAAGTTTGAATTTGATAAGATGCTGCGAAGAGTGTGCTTACTATCTTCTCATTAAAGTCAAGACTGGCTGTTTTCACCTTGCTAAAACAATAATATTGTTCCAGTGTGTTAACATCATCATATTGTGTCTAAAGTAAACATCATCAGGTAATCATATTAGTGTCGGACAAATCACCCCCCTGGGACGTCAGTGGTATGTCTGTGTGTGTGTGGGTGTTTGGAGAGGAAAAGAGGGATATGTCATCCGACCATGCTCTATTAGTCTTCAGGAGATTGTTTTGACTACCAGTCCGGTCTCAGAGCCCCCCTCCCCTCTTCCTCCTGCTTTGATGGAACCAGCTACACTCCGGCTGCCCCCCCCCCCCAGCTCCAGCTGTGCTCCTCAAACTATCACCGGGCGCTCACAGTCAGGCGTGGGCCGATTTCATGGTCATTTCATGTAATTTGGTAAATTATCCAATTGTCATGCACGGTTTCTGAGAGAGATTTTTCATATACCCGCCCTCACTAACCTGCATCGCCTTTTTATTTCCACTGATAAAGACCTAGGATTTTCCACAATGCTTTCCAGCAAACACCAGAGTCTAGCGTGGCTGCGTGTGCGCTCCTGTCTTCAAGCTGTTTTATATAGTAGAAAGTTTCAATAGTAGTCATGCTGTACAGTAAGGCCAAACGTTTTGCAGGCTCTGTTTGCAATCATTTACTTATTCACAATTTATAGAGACAACTCCATGCCGATTATACCGTGTGTCAGATGGCAGAACAATACTCAGGTCATTTAAGCTTCCAGTTTCTGGCACTCCACCTTATTTTCCCAGACTTAGTAACAGATCATTGATTGTCTAATTATACTGCATTTGGGAATTCGTACAATTTTCCTTAATCTAACAAAGACCGTGATCTTTTTCTAAATTTAGTCAAGTAACATAATTATACAACGGAAATAGAGAAAGAAAAAGAATCCCTCCACTCAAATCTGTAAAATATATTTTTAATTTGCTGAGAGTGCAGAGATCTTCTTCAAGGCAGGAAGAAAGCTATTATTTGCACAGATTTGAGGGTTGAGTTGTTGAACAAAAAAAAAGTACAATCATGCTTTAGCCACTATTAGCAGATGTGTTTCAAAAGCAGATGCTTTAGGACAAACAACATTACAGTGACACTGAACAATTTACAGATACTTTCAGTGTCAACATTAAGCTGGTCCATTGATATGTTGTGAAAAGTGTTTGCTTTGGTAATGAATGTAATTACTAGCGGAGAGGATCCCATGAAATGGGAAAGGAGAAGAGTAGTGATGAGTTAACAACACTGATGTATAAAAGATTAGATTTTTACACAATAATGCAACAAGTCTCATGGCTGCAATGAAGTCTGGTAACCTAGTAATAATTTAGTTTCAGAAAAAGTTTCTCTACATACACTTCAACATACCGCAAAAAAACTAAATATAACAAAACTGTAAAATAATTTCAATGGTGCTTTATTGGGAATGTAATAATGACCCTCTGCTCTGGGTCCAGCTGGACGTTGGATTTGACGGAAACAGTTCCTGCGTCTCCTCGCACTCGCCTCAATCAGTGGGAGGATCGATTCCTGTCCAGATCCTAAGATCTCACGCTCGTATTACCTCCTGATACCCTTCCAAACACCTACCCACCTCTGTGGATGTCAGTCAAGCAGATTTTTCCAAACACCTACATCTTGTGCACGGTCTGAGAGAGGAAATGTGTAACAGGTGTTCGGCTGATGAGTGGAGGGCGAGGGGAGGGGGCGGCGGCGGACACGGTTAGATGAGATGATATGAGGGAGAGGGGGGGGGAAGAAAAGTCAGGGGAGGACAAGAGTGTAGACGAGTTGAACCGAAGTCTACTTTGAATATAGGATTTGTACATATCTGTCCATAAAAGCACGAGCAGCATCAAATATCTATTGATTGAAAAGTATTTACAGAAGCTGGAGCGAGTATCACCCACATGTCAAGTTAGAAAAAGTCCGGGGACTGTTGAAAAGCTGGTGGGAGACGGCCTGACAGTCGAATGGAGCAGAGGTTAGGTGGGGAGGGAAAATGTGATGTGATTTTCCTGGCCAGATAGAGAAAGTCTCCAGCGCCAGCCAGGAAATCAGGGCTTCTCCGTTCTGATACCACAGATAAATGAGAAACACATCATCACACAGCTTTTCATGATGTCACCGCTCAGCCCATAATGAAATTTAAAAAAGACATATTCTACAGTCTCCGTGACCACAGTTATTGAATGCATGCTACTGTACAGCGCGTGCTTGAGTAAATCGAATTGAATTTGACTACAAACAAACCCACATTCATTTACTGTGTCAGCGATTACAGTGAAAGTTGATCTATTTCCATGAATCATCTCTATATTTAGATGTAGTGCAGTTGAATGACACAATAATGACAACCTGACATCAATGAGTCACTGCTTTATAATGTTGTAATACAAACTTTTGTGTTTTATAATCAAGAGTTAATGAAAGACAGACTAAAGACACAAATATGAAAATGACAAATTATTCACTCGTCATAATTGAAGTGACATTTTCTTTGTCGCCAACAATTCAACAAATTTTTGAAGGATTATTTCACTACGTTGGAAAATCGGTTCTCTTTTCATTTATTATGTCGCATGTCTGTCTAACTTAGCCCCACACACACACACATCCCTGAGGAGAACTGAGGTTAAGTCCGTAGAGAGTGGATTCAGTCCAGTCAATGAAGCAAATAAACGTATTTTCCAAAACAGTGAATTATTCCTTTTGAACCGATTGTGATGTTGAGTCTTGAACTGATCAGCAGTGTGATTTTCTCTCTTGCAGAACAAAGACCGAGACAGGAAGACAGCCATCAGAAGCTAACAGTGAGGACGCACACCATGTGGATAAGGTGCTCGTCACTTTGACAGCACTTTGGGTGATTTTACAATTTCTGCAACTTGAAGATGTACAGACTTGTGATCCATTGCAAGGACTTTTCAAGGAATTCTATAGCACTTCCAGGACTTTTCAAGGAACTTTATGAAGCGTTTTTTTTTCCCGGTTGACTTATTATTTTGCTTTATATGAAATTTTTTATTCTACAGTGTTTTCAAATATGATTCAAACACTCCTGAAATGTTTAACTATACTTTTTATGGGCTTTTGCTTTCTTATCAACACCACAAAGAGACTTTCAACAACACTTATGAGAGACCTTGTACTGTATTGACTCAACAACTGTTTGTTCAGAGTCAGTGGAACTTATGGCACATGATCGAAAAAATACAAAACCTATGAAAGATGTTTGTATTCAAAAGCTGTGTGTTATTAATGTGTAAACTGAAATATAAATGTATATTTATGTGACATTACATTATATAATGAAACTATGTTATTTAACAGGCATATGACATTATGGAAAAATAATGAGAATTGGTTTAAGGTACAAAGCGATGGCTATTGATACAGTTTATGGCATTACAAAAAAAAATCATGCTGGAACTTTTGTGGTATATTGGTTATTTCTAATAATAATTTCTGGAAGTTGATGCTGGAAAATAACTCAAGATGACCAATAAATCTTTTTGTATATCTGGAAGTAGATTTCATTCATATGTTGGTGGTATTTTGAGCAGATTGCATTCACAAACCTCGTCCTGATCCACCCCCCACTTGCAACAGATCGACATTATGAAAAGTTTCCACTGCGAAACCTCCCTGTGTCGTGCAGATATTCAAAAACCAAATGGCAGTTTTATCATACGTTTGCTCCTTCAGGCCGGAAGAGGCACACAAAAAATCCCTTCACCAAAGACGCAGTACAGTGAGCATAAATACAAGTTCCACAGCGACTACACCTGCAGCTCGCATCATCCTAATTCCTACTTTTCTTTTAGTCTCTCTATCACACACTACCTCCTTCTTTTGCTTTCTCTCTTTCTTCTCTTCTGGGGCGCTCAGATCAGAGCAGACAGAGACAGAGAGCGTCAGAGGACGAGGCGGACAAGAGGGGTTTGAGGAGCAGAAAAAAAGTAGAGAGCGGAATTGAATCTGCAGGTATGGCTGCTTGGACATCTGCCTGTGTCCCCTCACTGTCCTCTTCTTTACCTTTCCACATGCTCTGTCTCTCTTCTCCTCCTCTGCTCTTCCTCTCTTTTCCCTGGAGTGCCACAGGCCAGAGTCTGATTTGTGATGGCTTTCCAGCGTGTTTCGCCACGCACCACTCACCCTCTCTCGATCTACCTTTTCTTTCTATCTATCTATCTATCTATCTATCTATCTATCTATCTATCATTCTCCACACTTTCCATCTCCTGCTACCTCTCTCTCTCTCTCTGTGAGTTTCTCTATTTTTATCTTAATCCGTCCAGGGCCTTCATGGAAAATGATCAGGGCATTAGTGATGTGGAATGCTGCCCTAAAAATGTGTTTTTATAGTATGTGTATTTGTTTTTTATTCTTGTTCCCCCTGCCATACACCTAATCACTGGTTAAAATACAGCTGAATTAGTGGTTTTACACCCCTCGGCTTCTGCAGCAAATCTCAGAAATGCAATTCTCAGGAAAACCCAAAGCTGCGGTTACCTGGAAACGTTGCATTTCGTGGCTGATGTTTGAGAGATGCTTGTGCTGGATTCTCTTCATACTTATCATAGGTTTTTATGACTGAAACGTCTTTGGAAAGAGAGGATCTGTTACTGCAGACTACAGCCGATCTATGATGTCCTAGTCCAGCGTTATAAAACCCCTGTGGCATTTCTCAAGCTTTTTTCCATCATTAAGTGAGATGTAAACGAGACGTTCTTTTAAAGGAGGCAGACCTCAGCACTGCACCGGTTTGGTGTTTCCAAATTATTTTTTAACAATGCTAACAAGCAGTTTCCGTGATCGAGTTGCCAATTATGGAGGTTTTTCCTACAGTGTGACAAGTGTCTGGTGAAGAAAAACAACCAACAAAAAATTACAACGTCACTTGATCACGCTGCCAAAACACAATTTTTTTTAAGGGACTAAAAAAAGCAGTTTTTTTAGTGTGTGAAAACTATAAAACACCCCTTACCTATCAGCATCAGCAAAGGGTTTAGAGTTAATGTATCTAAAGAGTGATGTCATCAAGAGGATAACGTACCTTAATAATATAAATTGCAAAAGGTGTAGATTTAAATTTAGGATTAAAGAAAAATGTCGTTTCATGGCGTGCCTTCCAGTCTCACAAAAACAAAATACCTCCATTAATGAACTAAAGATAGTTGCAATATCCTTCCTGGAGAATCGTTTATTGCAAAGACAGATTCAGTTCTGGCAAATTATGCTTGAAAATGCCCTTTAAACTCAACTGCCAGACTAGGTTTTTCCTCCCAAAAAACGTAACGCGGGGAAACAAAAGACCAAATCTCAGGGCACAGTTTTAGTGTAAGTGGTCCCTGCTGCTAGCTGGTTCCTGAAACAAAGATTTGAAGGGCTCTATGTGTCTTGTTTTAAAGATCTTAGTCGTGTTATGAGCCAGTGAGACTTAGATAATCTTACTGCTGAGGTTTTTTATAAAAGGAAGCAATAGCTTTGGAAAAAAAAAGCACTGTGTGTCTAGTATGTCCTAATGACTTCTGGTCCAGTTAGTCTGAGAGTCTGATCTTTCTAGCAGGCCGTCTGTCTGAGCAGTGGAGAGTGGTGGTGGTGGTGGGGTTCCTCCTACACAGAGCAGATCAGGTTCCCCTTACGCCTACACATAATTTAACACACACACACACAGATGACCATTTACACACTCGTATGAACTTATATGCACAAAAGATGGACGTATTCATGTGCACTCACACACACACGCATGCCAAAGAGAAGGTTCTGTGATATAGCTTAGCTGTCTAATGATCTCTGTATTTTACATCCATGAAAACAGATCAGCTGAGAGGGCAGACTGCTGGGGCGTATTTAAGTGGGCGGTTTTGGACCGAGGTGAACCGGAGGTTGGACGTTCGGCTGGTTCTTATTGTCGATATAATGGTCTCTGATGAAGATGCCCCCATGGAAAACTGGCATGCGAGCATTGATGGCCAGAGAAATAAAAAGCAGCTTTGTCCTGGCATGTGTTCAGTCTCAGGTGGTGTCAGTGCCAGAGCATGGAGGGTGGAGGATGTGGCCTGAGGATGATTAAGATAAATGTAGCATACATGGTGTGAGAATAAAAACTGTCAGGACCAAGTGAAGGCCTAAATGAACAAAACCAAAAAGCCCAATAGCTCACCAAGTGGGCAAAGCCTGAGTCCTCCTTGAGTTGCCGCAGTTTTGGTTCTTTGGTTCTGGAACTGGCCGTTTGCTGAATGTCTTCCCCCTTTCTCTCCCCCTTTCACACTTAAAATTGTCCTATTGATTAAAGGCTAAAATGCCCAGATCTTAAAAAAAAAATACTTATGAAGGAAAAGGGTATCACATAGAGTCAGTGTTTTGTCTGGGGAGCTCAGTAATAACAATAAAGCTAGTGATTTTCTTCTTGTAATTACAGGAAACTTAGGAGTCGACTCATGGGGATGACGACTTGGTGTTTCACAGCCACTTGTTTGCAAAGTCATGTCATGAGCTGTCAATTCTAAAAAGAAATGACTTGTTCCCCTTAATGGCTTTTATTTACTTCCACAGTCCCCAGCCTATCTTGGATTTTCTAACGTCCTTCCCCTTTTTTGTTAAAACATTGTGGATCATATATGCCACTGCTGTTGTCACAAAAGGCCTATTTTACATAACGCCTATGCACTATTTACCTGTGTTGAGGGCATCATAGAACTGGCTGACTCAATGTACCTCTTTTTTCCCAAACTCGAACATTTCCACATTTCCCCGACATATCAAAATTGTGCCCCCAAGAGAGCCTCAAAACTTCCACGTCCACTGCCAAAGTCTCAAAATTCAACCTGACGAGCGAGTGATTGTCAACTGATGATGAGCAGCAGCGAGTCCACAGGGAAGGGCCAGTTTAACCTTGTCTAAGTCCTGTACTCACAGAACTGCAGATGTCCATGCGGGAAAACTCCCTCTCAAGTGTAGTTTTGCACTTGAATTCTGTTCTGCACATTCGTATCATATGCGTGGGGGTGTTTTCTCAGAGTGTTTAAATTTATTGTTAGCATCAGGCTAGCAGCCGTTTTTTTTTAATAATGGTATTAGAACTGTATGACAAACCCAATACAGTAAAGTCTGGAGTGTTACGGCCAAAACAATAAATGGAAAGATGCTTAAATGTTGAACTGTGAGGGACTGCGGGTTTCTCACCATCAGTGATGCCTCTCACTTTACTCTAAGTCATCTCAGTGAACGTTAAAACAGTATATGTGTATAAACATGAATGATTGCTCTTTAAATAGGCCACTTTTAGGATTGAGTTTATCAATGCTTGGCTTCAATGCAGCACTTGCCTTAGCCTTAAGGCCCCCCGCTCTATTGACTCAAAAAACTCAAGGAAACTAAATCTCAAATCGGCCACCATCGTTTTACAACCAAGTATGTTTTTAAAATACGTGGCTAGACCGGCACTTGGACCTTATCTCAGAAGCATAAACTAGTCATTCCGAAATTTCTCAACTGTCATAATATGAGTTCCAGTGGAGGAGACAGGAGTGCTTCCTGTTTTTTTTCCAACCCATCCATGTTTTTACGCTCAGATGGTACCCAGCTGAATAGGGTCTATTAATTAGGGCAGGATAGGTAGCAGTGCTTTTCCTGAAGCATGACCTCCTGTTGACATTGGAGCAGGAGTTTCCTCTGGTGTCCTCTCCTGCTTCGTGGGCCTGTTGGCCAACTTCCTGCCTTCACTCGAACTGTCTCAATAAAACATAAAGAACAAAGATATAAAACGTGGAGGAAAGAGCGAAATGCACCTTTAGGAACATTAGTCTTTCTAATCCAACTGGGACCTGTGCTATGCAAACACACACACACACACATACACCTACACACACACACACTGTCAAACACGGACACACAGCCACACACGGCAGGAGGCTAACTGCTCCAAGTGGGAGCTGTGCTGCTGAGGGCCGGATGAAAGGAAACACTAAAACTACAACGAGGGAAAGACAGGTGGCCAGTTTGGCTGCTCCACACACTAATGTACACACACACACTCACCCACACATACACAGACACACACACACATGCACACAAACTCCTTCCTCCTCAAACCCCCTGCCGTGCACACCTGTGAAAGTGCCAAATCCTGGACTCTACCTCGTTCAGTTCCCCTGCTTCCTACCTCCCTTCTCCCTCACTCTATCTCTCTCTCCTCTCCCCCACGACGAATCTCTCTCCCGCGTTCTGTCTCTCCGACAGCTCTACTGTGTAAACATTCTTCTTGTAAGCTAGCAGCCTGGCACTCCTTTAATTGCTTGTTAAAAAGACATTTCCTGGTGAAGAGGATACCACCATGGAAGCCTCTGTGATTGATCGATCAAATGTGTGTGTGTGTGTGTGTGTGTGTGTGTGTGTGTGTGAGTGAGTGACGTCCCCTGACAAAGAATATACTGCAGTATGGTTGCAGAGTCAAAGTGTGTATCCATGTATGATTAATAAGGAATTGTGTACCTGTCGAAAAATGTATTCAATCACTTGATCTGAATAAATACAGACCACAGATTACAGACAAATTACACTGGACAATGGATTGTGAGAGGTATCCACCACGACATAAGAAAGCTAGAATGATGCTCAGTAGAGAGTAAACCCCCAACAAGGCCCAACAAGATCCACCCCCTGTTCAGGATCTGCACCACAATTGACGTCCTTCCACCAAGTTTTGTGTAAATGTCTTAGTTGTTGTTTTGTGATCATGCTTACAAACCTACAAACGGACCGGTTGACAACATAACCACCAGGGCGGAGGTAACAATGGAGAAAGACAACTGGGGCAAAACACATGAATATGTCATCATCTGAAATATAAGTCTTCCATAATATCTTGTGTCCTGAATTTCAAGGGACAGTTGTCTCTCTCCACCTCTTCTTGACACTGAAGCATATGATTGACTGTGATCAGGTCAGGTAACAATTTCTTTCTTAAGCTGATGATTGTTTCCCCATTATGCGCCTCCATTGTTGTTCATCTGGTTTTCTTCTATAATAAAGAAGACCATCGAGACTCAGTATTAATGTCTTTCTGGAAAATGTACCCCTTTAAGCAGAGAGGAAATGTCCCAGAATAAAAAAAAAAAACACAAAAGTTCCAAGGACAACCGATGTCCCATCCTTTAAACCTTTAGAAAAAACATTACTATTTGAAAACTTTAGGGCTCCAGCTCAAGGTTATTTTCATTCTTGAATATTCTGCTGATTATTTCCTGAGTTAAGTGATTTACTGTTTACTTTATAACATCACAGTTTCTAAAACATTTGTTGACGTCAAACCTAAGATGATTCAGTCTTATGTAAAATAAAAAATAAAAACCAACAAATGTCCACATTCAAAAAGCTGGAAGGATATACATTTCAACATTTTTGCTCAAAGAATGATTTGAAAGAAGTATTTCCATTGATTTACTAATAAATTGATCAACTAATTCAATTTTTCGTTAGTTATGGCCACATTAGTGTCAGAGTTCATTGGCGGTGAGTGGTCAGTGGTCAGTGGTAGTCTGGTGGTTGCTCCAGACAGACACATCTCAACAGCTATCGGATAGATTGCCATTCAATATAGTTCAATCATTCATGCCACAATCGAATGCCACAATAGAAAAACCCCAATCCAATGGATCTACAACACCATTTTCCGAACATTAACAATACTTCAATATAAAATGCAGTAAAGCTAAATTTAATGTCAAGTATATTCAGACTCTATATGTAATAAAACACTAAAGCGATTTACATCTTAACAGACTCAGTGACCGCCAGCTGACAATCAATGAAGACGTATGAAATCTTAGCAATCAAAGGAAAACAGAATGGTTCAGCAGGCAATGCAGATCTGTTTCTCTATTTCTCTATCAAGTTGTCAAAAGTGAGAAACACTGTTTGACCTACACTTAGTTTTCTAATTGATCTGGGCTGGTGATAGATGAGGACTGAGATAGATGGAAGTCGAAACGCACCCTAGTTTACACACACACACGCAGACATACACACACATTGTGTTGCAAGTGTTTCATCCTTTTACAAGCTGAGTGAATCAAGGGGCACTTTAGGTTTTATTGGCCTCTGAGCAGGCGCGTACTGATCCAACTGTGAACACATGTTGAAACCAGCACAGTTATTAGGCACAAGACAACAAATAAAGTACGACTAGAAATAGCACATTTTATCCAACCTTAAGTGATACCAAATTGGTGTTTGCAGCCTAGATTACTGAGAAGCTGACTTCAGTGAGGAGAGCTGAGGAGACGGGAGGAGGTTTAGGAGGTACATGGGGGAGGAGCAGGTTCAGGCTGAAGCAATCCTCCCTCAGCTATAGAAATATTGAAGAGAAAGTAGGGGAGGATAAGAGAGAGAATGAGAGGAGAAGCCAAAGCCTTCAGTCAGTAGCAGCTTGCCAGAGTGTTGCTTTGCTTCGCCAGGTCCCTGTGCTCTCTGCTCTGTCCTCTCCAATAAGACCCCTGGTTTAATGCTGGAAAATTCTCTCCAAGCTGTCAATCACCCCCTTTAATAAAAACAAAGTATAACATTGCGGTCTCGCTCGCTCTCTGTTCCCCCCCGAGAATTAGAATGCAAGGTTTTGTCTGCGGAACTGTGAAAATCTCCTCTGCTTTTATTAGCAAAGCCCTGGTTCGACCGAAACTCTGGAAATCTGGCCACTCTCTGCTCTGCGTCTCCCATCTGGACTACATTAAAGCCAACCACCTGGACCCACACCAAACCTGAAATGAAACTGGGGGTATTAGAGAAAATAACTCCAGGATCTGCCTGCACCCCCCCCACACACAGATACATATCTTCCTTTATTCGCTCATGCACCTTTGCGTGTGTGCGTGCTCTGACATGGTTCATTCACCCTCCCATTTCTCTCGCTTTCTATTCCGTGCTTAATCAGATTTCCTCAAGGAAAACCAGCCTTAACATTCATGACGAGATCTGATTCGGCTGGCTGGCTGCTTGAGTGTCCGTGGGCTTCGTTTCCCGATTGTTTGCTTAACAGGCTAGATGATTTGGGCTGGTTGGGTGCTGACAAGTTGGCTTACACGGCCGACAGGATGAGGGATTGACTGTCTGACTTATGGGCGACACTTGCTGACTGACTGAGTGGCAGCTGGCTACATACAGTATGGCTGAGATTAATGAGCGCTTTCTTTTACCTGATGATCCAAGCAAAAAGCCTTTGAATTATGGTCTTTAGCCTCGAGTGAACGGCAATTCAGTCAGCCGCCATGTTGACTTTAAATCTTTAAAGGAACTGCTCATCACAGGATTTGAACTCTGCCCTTTCAGCCATTCATTTGGACCATTTTGCCTCCTAATGACAATTAAAGGATATTGGATATTCTATATTTTTTTCATTAAATTCCATGGGAAGAAAATCTAAACAACACAAGATGAAACACCCACTGAATAAACTGTACTTACCAACAAAAACACTATGTACTTTAATATGAGTTCTGTTTGCAAAAGACTACATTTTCCCGCTGTTAATTATTACCAATAAATTATTGGTATATGACATTTTAAAGGAAAAGAACTACTATAATTCTGACCAGATTTTAAGGATTTATGATTTTAGTAGAAAAAAGCAAGGTTGGGCCAAGAGCCATGGACAGGCTGAAGAAGTTTGCTGTGACTTAAAGAAAACACAAAGTAACATCAGCATTACACTTAAAGTAAATTCTTTTAATCTTGTAAAAACAAACAAACACTTTTAATGTATTTGGAAGGATTTACTTTTAAACTTTATCTCAACACATCGTCTCAGGCTAAATCGGCCTTTGATATCAGGTTAGTCTTGAAGTAGATCTTACGGTCATGGAACATTCAGGGGCGGAGCCTGTGTAAATCATGTAGGGGGCAGAATATGACGTAAATGTTCTGCTGCGGAAATCGTGTATTTGTTTAGAGCAGATCGAAGATGTATAGTTTTTAATTGACAGCAATACCACAAGCATTTAGAAATATCCTCAAAGTCAATCAACTTTTGATCCCGAGATATTTATATTCTTCCAGTCTTGCGTCTGTTGAATGTTAACGTCATCAGCACGCCCACTTAATTTCTCTGTGAAAATTCTGCTGTATTCTGAAGGTCTCATCTTTTACATTAGGACTGGCAGGAAAAGTTCCCGAAAATGTGTGGGACAACTCATCGATTATTGTTCCTACATTCCCACTTTGGAATATTAAGGAAAATATCCAGACTTCAGTGAAGGTCTGGAAGCAGCTTTAGTGACCTCTTATGAGCAGCATGTATAATTAGCATAATCAACTAGGAACCTTTAATAACTGTGTTCCGCTTTGACGACAGATCCTAAGATGACAGGTGCAGTGTGCATCAGGTGATCTTACAAACACCCGGAAGGATGGAGTGAAACTAGAACTGAAGAAGAGGATTTAGTACCTTAATACTTTAGAGAACATGCACAATGCGCATGCACGCACACACATGCTGCCAGCTGGTTGTATTCCAACACCACTCTCAGCCTCCTTAAATCACTAAGGTAAAGTGTTAGTAGAGGCAGAACAAAATGAAATGAAAATAAACATGGCAGAGCAACGTTTACAGCCCAGAACCCAGTATCACTCCCATTGGTGGACAACACACCATAAATTACTGCAGATCATTTTGTGGAATTTTGGGAAAAGAATAGCTTCGCGCAAAAGTGCAGATGATTTATATCAGCATTAAATGTGTGTGCGTGTGAGCGATTGCGATTGTGTGCCTGCATGGTGTCCTTGTGTGCATCCATTTGTTTATGTAGATGATTTGTCTTGTGTGTGTGACAGAGAGAGACTGAGAGAGTTTGTTGACCAAAAGGATTCTGTACATTTCTAGCTCAGTAGGCAGCTGGAGAGCTTCCATCGCTCATAACAACAATATGGTCTAAATTAAACCCACCCCTCACCACTGTCAACGTCTGGCTACAAACGCAAACCCGGCTGCACACATTTATAATATCCTTTGACTGGTACTCGTCTGGAGCCAATAAAAAAGGGGACAAGACAAAATCATCAATGTCAAAGCAATTCACTGTCATTGTAGCATCGCTGGGGAAAACGTTCCTCTGGGAGACAACAAATGTAAAACACAATTTACAGTAACTGAGCTCTTTGTTTGGATGTAGGCCTGTTTGGTTCAGGGAGCGACTGATATACGTCTCACTTTGCTGTACTTCAGCAAAGTGAGACGTTAACAAGTATCAGTGGTGGGTAGAGTAAACAGAAACAGTACTCAAGGAAAAGTATTGTTACTTTATAGTTATAATGACTTAAGTGGAAGTAAAAGTAAGTGCGACAAGTTGTGAGTAATTTAATCAGAATGTATTGCGTTCAAACAGGCTATTGAGAGGTAATAACAATGTAAAATGCACCTTAATTTTCATCAATAAAGTGACATATTCAATACCAGGCAAATGCCAAAATACATGAATCCCTTACTTTCCAACATCATGAAAAAATCTGCATAGGAAATGCTTGGATGCATTGCGTATGCACACGCATTAGGTTTCCAAAACAAACAGAAATTGAGTTTAATAGTATTCAACTGATTCACGCAAGACATGAAGATGCAGAGATTCAAAATTCAAATCATATTCCAATAACTTAAACCAAAAAAACATAAATGCCATATAATTAACAGGATGTGGATTACTCTAAAACTAAATTGCAGAGATTATCAGAGAAGTGAGCAATAAAGTCTCTTCTCTGAGCTTGAGCATTGACGATGGTGGAAAATCGTTATGTGTCCGCTTAGCTGAGTATAATAACAATTAAATCATAGACATGTAAAAGTATTAAAAAGATCGGGCTCAATGTAACAGAGTATAAGTACTTGTTTTACATCAAAGGTGTAACTGAGTAGGAGTAAAAACTCTTTAACAAAACAGTACACTTTATTGGAAAAAATACTCAAGTACATGTTAGGGAGTAAATGTAACACGTTACTACCCACCTGTCAAGTTCCCTAAATACCTTGCTGACTTTGGCTTGGTTTTTTTGCTCTGACAAAACAAAACTAAAAAACATGAACAAGCGGTGTAGATCTGTGTGGAATGGCAAAAATAGCAATATTTCCCTCACACAAACTTTAATAGTTGTACATTGCCTGCAAGAAGTTTAAAATGTTGATGTTACACGCCGCCTGATGTCGATTTGAGCAGCAGCATAAACACTTCAATTAAAAACATTCCTCTATCTGAATTTGATAAGAAAATTGGTTGGGCCTTTTGGTAGCAATTACAGCTGTGAGCCTATGTTGGATCATCTCATTCTTGCACATCTGGACAATGCAATTTTTGTCCAATCTTTGCTAGATTGCTCCATCTCACTCTTGCAGAATGGGAAAAATGAGCAACATGAAACTGTCAAGGCCTCGTCCATATCCTCAGTTCAGCTAAGGTTTGGCCTCCGGCTTGGGTTTGGCTGCATGCGTGGGGTCAGTGCCCTGTTGGAAGATCGATTCTCTGCAACAGTATTAGAAGTACTAGAATTTTTTGACAATAACTTTCATTCATTTTCAATTTAAAGACAGACCATGCTCACACCAGCAAGATGACGCTACCACCACTGTGCATTTGTGAGTTTGGCTTGCACTTTATACGTGAGCTGAGGTCAAGCAGCTTAGTTACATTTAAAAAAAACATAAACAAAAACAAGTTTTCATACAATTTTTTTTAAAAGGCCTAATCCTAATATGAAATCCATGTAGTTGGTGAACCAATGTTTCAGAGCAGTCAACCTGGGAGTGAGGAAACACTGGGAGCTATGGGAACCTTTTAGGTGTGGCAACCACCTATTGATGGACAGATGTTTTATTCAAACACCTGTCAATAATTATTTGAAAGTACCTGTTTCAAACAAAACCTTCCCACATGGCTCTGTGCAACAAACCATCTGGCACATGAAGTTACAAAAGGCCAAGACAAATAAAACGAGAGTTGTGTCACACATAACAGTACTAAACTAAACACATTTAGAAGACTAATCCTTCAGAATAACAGAATAATACTTGGACTATCGTATGAGAGCCTGAAATAAGTGTTTATACAACCCCTAAATGCCAAAGCAGTATATAAACAAGCAAAATTGAGAGTGAAATCTCCAAAAGATCGACACCATATTGTAGAACTAAAACGCATGAGGTCTGTCTCCCAGTTCTAGAAGATGTTTATTTGTGCAGAAAGCTTGTGGCCTGGGTAGCAAATCAGAATATCCCCTTTTTAAGTATAGAACTGAATTGCTATGGCATCTCTGTGTTAACGTTTCTAATATGAGCAGGATTGTAGACTGGCAGTGGTTCACATGGAAAAAAAGGGGCATCAGTCACAAGCGTGTGGTTGGAAATTCAGCATACGGGACAGTCTGCACACTGTTAGTGACTTGAGTGTTGCTCACTCTGCTGTATTGGTCATTTTATGGGTGAATGACAGAGGTTACATTTCTTTGGGGTCAGAGTGTTAGTCTGCTTTCCATCTTTTTGCTCTTTAGCCAGTGCAGAAATCTGTGTGTCAGCTGAATGTGTCATGGACACAAACTGAATGCATTTGTTAGGTGAGGTTTGTACAGTATCTGATTTCAGAGTTGGTAATTTAAAGGAAAATTGTTTGGAATGTGCTACAGCTGTGGGTGGTGTGGCTCTAAAGGTGCTCGCATCCCTATATCACCAACTGTTTCTTCAGGACGATGACTTCCCAGTAGAAAAGCCTGTTTGACTTTTTATATGAAAACAAATTGCCACTGTCTGAAAAAATGCAACAGAAATATTCTGGCACAAAGGCTAATGGAACAAAGTGCAAATATGCAGTGGTGTAGTTTCTATCTATAAATATTTTTTTCCCCTGTGAGCAATGGCATGAAAATCATCGGTGAAAGAAGGCAGACTTTTACTTTATCAGTCAAGATGAATAATAAGGATAGCAATGAGAAACTGCAGGCTACTTTACCAATATTCATTTGAAATGTCAAATCCCATACATCACCAACATAAAGAGCCCTATGCTGAGAGACAAATAAAAAAACATGGAGAAGTTGATCCAAAGAAGATGTAAACAGACAAGGGAAGAAATTGAATTTCCTCCAGATCCATCATTCAAAAACCCAGACGGTCAATGTCATGTTACAGGAGCCCACCAAGGTGGAAAAGATGCAAAATATCTTTGCAAATATCGATGTCCAAGACAATAAGCAATCTACCGTTCTGCAGGAGACCAGCAGCTGCCAAAGATATGATCTGGTGCTCTTGTCCATTACTCTGCAGTCGGTTGACTTGGCAAAGCTCACTTTGCTCTGGGTAGATGTAGATGATGCATAATGTATGTGAGGAAAAAGGTATGCTGCAGCAAACTAACAAGCTGTAAGTTCAGGATACACCCTGTGGAATTTGGGTGCCACAGATTTGGAGCCACTTCCACAAGCAGTTTACCAAAGCAGTCACAGCAAGGTTTGTGGTCAGGGCGTAGGTCAGCACACACTGGCCTTCCCGAGGAGGCCAGGGCTAGGAGCAACTCTGCCTTAAAAGAGAAAGGACAAGCCTCGTGGACACATTTCATAGGTAATGAAACACATTGGGGTCCAGACTTATGGAGCCCTTTGTATAAGAGCGGGAATCTTCTGATAGCGTAGTAGTGAAGATGAGCAAATTTCGTCCTAGTTGCAAACTGTGGCTGTTGTCATAAAGGCCTTTGCACATCAATGGTGATGAACTTGAATGCCATTTAATAAATTGAGTACATAATTTGACAAAGATCCCGTTTATTTGTTGAAAATTCCAACCGTGCACATTTCCTGCAACAAATTAAATTTTCAGGCAGGAGTTGGGTTAACTGTTACTTAATCCTAGCTTCAAGGAGTCAGTAGTCTACAGCATATCCTTAAATAACGATGAGAAAAGGCGAAAGACAAATATGTTGAATGAAATAGCATAGATGGATAGATTGATTCTGAATGTATAGATGTGCCTATGGTTGAAGCGTGACCTGGGTGTAAAACAATTCTTACCATGAAAAATATTAGCCTTGCCAGATTGTAAAAGATCCTTTTGGTTGGTGTTTATCTTTTCTATTTGGTAATAATACAGTTATAAATGTTCGTAATCTACAAATAGATGCTAATTATTTAACAAGCCAATAAGAATGTTTGATTTTGATCTCAGTGAGTGGTCAAACAGTCTAAAAGATTGTTTACATCCGGAAAGCAAAAGATTTCTTCTTAATCATTGACTTGACTCTGCAGTTTATATTCTAAATCCACAAAAATATATTACATCACCGAAGGTCCCCTTGCTCGGTGTGATCCTCTCAGGAACCACTGTTTCCAAATTGCACGCCATAATCTGGTTCTGATTTGTAATATTATTGCTCCTGGATATTCCAGCACTCAACAACGTCAACATCAACCTCTCACAGGACAAACGAGTGAGGCTAGAAGCTACCGGCACACTGTCTGCACGTATACTTGATATACGATTCCATTTAATTTACAAGGCTTTGTTATTTTTCTATTGCTATCATTGTGAATCATGAATCATTATCATGTAGTCGCTGCACAAACACACACAGAGACACATGCAAAACAAAGCTGTGGATCAAGTGGAAAGAATTGGTCTTTTGAACTCTATTTCCCAGAAGGCCCACTGAGTCAGAAGACTTGCGGAGTCAAATGATAAAACAGAGAAGACAGCCGGAGAAACTGAGGGAGCGCCAGATGGACAGAAAGTAAAACCAGAAGTGCACACACATAACGAAGCGAAGATACTTCCAATAAAGACACACAAGATGGATCGCCATTAATGTGGTGGCGAACAAGGCTGTGTCTACTCACTGTCATTTAATTTTTTGACATGCTTTCTCTTGGCACAATAGAAATAGATATATATTTTATGTTGTTACTACATCGATATCATTATGTTCAGAGATAGGAAAACAATATGTAGAGAACAGACAGAGCAGCTTCTGTTTACACTTTGTAACGACTGGATTGAACTGACCCCAACAGTCAAAAAGTGCAAACACACCGTGGAAGATGTGGAGTGATGGGATTACGAGTCCTAAAATATGGAATGCACTTCTGCCACTTGTCTCTGTATGGATCATAAAGCAACCATCTCCTCCATGGACAATGAGCCTCCTTGTGAGGGGGAAAGATGTTCAGGGAGAATGAGTAGAGTCTGCCAACAGAAATAAAGGTGGAGGAGATGGAGCACTCTTTAAAGACATGGAAGCTTTCAAATAAAAGAAAGAATAAGATCTCTTCTCCGCTGTGAGCCATCAATAAGGAACGTTCTTTCTTTTTGCCAGAAGAACAAATGTTAATTTGGACCAGCAAAATCTGACGCTGTAGGTTACAGAATACATTTCTTGTGTGTATGGTAAAAATGAAGCTTATAGCCAGCAGCCAATCTTAAATGCATATTCCATTTAAAACTCCATATTTTAATTAAATGTTTACATTTTGTATTTTGTATGTGTACAGGTTAGGAAACGCAATAAAAAAGTGAACTACTGAGTTTAAGAGATGTAGCTGTTTCTGTTTTCTTTATGCGATAGCTGTACCCGTGTCTCAATTCAGGGCTGCATCCTTGGTAGGCTGCATTTGAAGATTTTTTTTTTTTTTTTTTTTTTTTTCACTTTTTTTTTTTTTTATTAAGATTATCCAGGTCCAAACATTACAGTCAGAAACAATACATATATACTTCTCACTAAACCGTCCAAAGATGTAAAAAGTCCACATATAAGTATCACAGGTTCAGTAAACAGCATAAAAGTGAACAGGAACCCAATAGGACCTCATACATACTGTATTATATCCACATAAGCATTTTTTTTTTTTTTTTTTTTAAACATAGTAAAATAAGAACAAGAACTAAATAAACAAACAAGTTGGGGTAAACCTCAGTGACTCAAAAAGCCCTCTACCGAGGGAAAATAATAAAAAACAAAAAGGATACAACACTCTACTTTAGACAAATGATGGTCGTATTGGTGTGATATAAGTTATCCATCTTTCCCATCTTTTCAAAAAAGTTCCCTGTTGCAGTCTCAAAGCAAAAGTAATCCTTTCCATCTTAAAAATATCATAGATAATGTCAATCCATTCCTCCACAGTAGGTTTTCCTGGTTTTAACCACCTTCTAGTAATAGCTTTTCTACTAGCAGCACTTAGGATCCGAAATAAATATTTGACATTTGAAGAAACATTTTCTGATGTTAAGGCACCCAAATATAAAGACTCAAATTTAAATTGAACGTCTGTCTGAAAAATGCTTTGCATAACTTTATAAACCTCCCGCCAAAATGGAATCAATGATGCACAGGACCAAAATATGTGGAAATGATTTGCTACGAGGCACCCACACTGTCGCCAGCATGCCGAAGAATTTGTGTAGTGCCTCTTTTGAGCTGGAGTGATGAAGAACCTTATAAGGTTTTTCCAGCAAAACTCTCGCCATACAGTTGAGCTGGAAGTTTTCCACTGTATCTCACATAGGTTCTCCCAATCTTCGTCCTTTAGAACGAGGTTTCCTTCATGTTCCCATTTTTGTTTTACATACAGTGAACTACATTTTGTTTGTTGTAACCCCTTGTAAAATCTTGAGATAAGTTTTTGGTTAGAGCCAGTGGAATAAGCGTCTATAAACACTTTCAACAGAATATTATCCCAGCCTACTTGTGTACACCCCTTCTGTATCTGGTCAATATAATGCCGGACCTGAAGGAATCCGTAAAAATCGTCCTTATCCAAGCCAAACTGCCCCTTCAGATTTTGAAAACTATTCATGGTCCCCTTATGCAAAAATGTGCAATACGCTGTTAAACCTTGCGACCCCCATCTCTTAAATCTTGCGTCCCAATTTTTAGGCAAAAAATCTGGATCAAATGCGCACCATCTCAAGACCTTAACCGCATCCTTCAGGTTATTTTGCGCTATTACCTTGTTCCACATCTTTAGTGACAAACATATCCATGGGTTTCCCAATTCCTTTAAATTATTCAATAAGCGCTTATCCCCAATTGCAGCCTGGATTGGAAATTCATCCGATATAGCACTTTCAATCTCCTTCCACCTAGCGCAGTATTCCGGGTTGCACCAACATATTAATGGCCGCAATTGAGCAGCAGTATAGTAATCTTTTAAGCATGGGAGAGCAACCCCGCCCTTGTTTTTTGCCAATTGTAAAGTCTGGTATCTAATTCTTGGCCTTCGTCCCTGCCAAATGAACCTCGAAATATGCTTGTCCCACTCCTGAAATTGTTGGTCCGATATATCCAGTGGAAGGGACTGAAAGAGATAGAGCAATCTCGGCAAAACAACCATTTTGACTGATTCCACGCGTGGTCCGAAATTAAGAAAGGGTATAAGGTCCCATCTTCTTATGTCTTCCCTAATCTTTTTGTTCAGGGGGAGGTAGTTAAGTGAGAACAATTTTGTCAAATCTATTGGAATGTTTACCCCCAAGTATCTAATTGAAACCGAATCCCATTTCAAATTGTACTTATTTTTCACATTTACAGAGGGGTTGTATTTGAAACAGAGAATTTGTGTTTTTGGAACATTCAGCTTATATCCAGAGAAGGATCCATATTGTTCCAAGAGTTCAAATAACCGTGCTAAAGATTGCTCAGGGCTGGTTAAATACACCAATACATCATCAGCGTATAACGAAATAATTTGTTCTCCCCCATTCATATCGATTCCTTTAATATTGTCGTCCTGACTGATCCACTGGCTCAGGGGCTCGATAAAGATTGCAAACAGGAGGGGGCTAATTGGGCAGCCCTGTCTTGTTCCTCGTTCTAATGAAAAGGGGCTAGAGACAGCCCCATTTATTTTAATTCTCGCCCTTGGGCCATCATAGAGAGCTTGTATTGTTTTAATAAAGGTGCTATGAAATCCAAATTTGTCCAGAACTCTATACAAAAAAGACCAATTTACACAATCAAAAGCTTTTTCTGCATCTAGCCCCACTAATACTGCTTCTAAATTATATTCTGTTATACGGTTAATTACATGTAGTGTCCTTCTGATACTATCTTGAGTTTGTCTTTCACGAATAAAACCTGTCTGGTCAAGGCTAATAATTTGTGGTAATAATCCCTCTATTCGTTTGGTTAGTATGTGGGTAAAAATTTTATAATCCTGGTTTAACACGCTTACTGGTCTATAATTACCACATTCAGACTTATCTTTCCCCTCCTTCGGAATCAGGGATATAACTGCCTCCCTCCAAGAGGGGGGTAAACTCTTTAAGAACCCAGTTAAAGGTGGACTGCAACACAGGGAGCAAAGAACCCTCCATGGCTCTGTACCATTCGGAAGGGAACCCGTCCGGACCTGGAGCCTTATTTGGTTTAAGGTGTGATATGGCTGAACAAATTTCTTTCTCTGTTATTTTAGCTGCAAGGTTCCTACTTTGTTCACCATTCAATTTAGGCAGATTAATCTTCGGAAAGAAATCTTCCATCTTCTCTCCATCAATTTGAGGTTGGGAGTATATTTTTTATAATATTTTTCAAAACAATCTTGTATTTCTTTTAATTTGTAATGCATAGAATTAGTGATAGGATTTTTTATTTTATGAATTGAATTCTCTGCTTGTTGTTTTTTCAGCCTATAAGCTAATAATTTACTGGCTTTTCCGCCCCCTTCATAATATTTCTGTTTTGTAAAGATTAACTTTTTTTGTATATTTTTTGTATAGATCTCATCTATTTCGTTCTTTTTCTTCCTAAGTAGCTCTCTAATTTTCTGATCATTTGTATCTTTATGATTTTGTTCTAATTGTTTTAATTCCGCCTCCAACTGAACTAACTCTTTCTGCCTTACTCTCTTTATGTGAGCGCTGTAGCCAATTATTTTTCCCCGAAGCACAGCTTTACATGCATCCCATAATATTGGAGGGGAAACTTCACCATTATCGTTCTGTTCCAAGTATTCAGCAATATCCTTCTTGATTTGTTCCTTCATCTGATTCAGTACACAAGTGTTCAATCTCCATAAGGTGTCCCTCCGATACTGTTCAAGATTAAATTTTAAATAAATGGGGCTATGGTCTGAAAGGTCCATGCTCCCCACGTCGCAGCCACCAACCCTGTATAGATCCCTAGCAAAAGTAAGAAAATAATCAATCCTTGAATACGCCAAGTGTGGATTTGAAAAAAAAGTGTAGTCTCTCTTTGAAGGATTCAATTCTCTCCAGATATCAATTAACCCGATTTCTTTCATAGCCATATTGAATTTTTTGTTTATCAATTTGGGCTGGGCTGTATGTGTATTCGAGGAGTCCAGTTTGGGATTTAGTCTAATGTTGAGATCCCCCCCGCAGATTAGAACCCCATGGGTCTCCGCTGTTATCAAATCAAATATCAGTTTAAAAAACTTCCAGTCAGAGTTAGGAGGAGCGTAAATGTTTAATAGAGTGACCAATGAGCCCCCCAAATTTCCCCTCACGAAAATAAATCTTCCCTCTGTATCCTTTTTCTCAAAAATGGGTTCGAAACTAGTATTGTTGGAAATCAATATCGCCACCCCCCTTCTATGCCCAGCCTTATATGATGATGAGTACTGATGCTTGAAGCCCAAGCGTTTTAATTTAGCATGTTCTGTATCTGAAAGATGTGTTTCCTGTAAAAACGCCACCTCAACTCTCTCTCTTTTTAGTTTAGTTAAAATCTTACTCCTCTTAATGGGATTGACAAGGCCATTCACATTATAAGTTGCTATTTTAACTGATTGCATTCAATGTACAATAAGGGTAAAAAAGATAAATGAAATAAACCCAAAGCACACCACCATAAGTGTCCATATGTGACAAAAAGAATCACAGGTTATACCCCACAGGCTGCAAAGAACAGCAGCAACAAACGGCAGCAAAAACTGCCACAACACACATAACACAATAAGAACAATAAAGACAGAAAATAAGACTTCCAACTGTGGGGTCTTAATATTGACCCTGATGAAGCCCTGATGGTATGAGGGCTCTGAGGTAAAGCCTCCCCCCCTATCAGGTGGGAGAGGGCCTTCATGCATGGTGTCTCTGTTCCGGCAACATAAAGAAAAATCCCCCCGACGTTTACGTTATAATCGTAGTTGTTTAGCCCGTACAATGCTTCTTTAATAAGCAGGACGTGTTAACAGTCCTAATTCCTCCCTCTGCTGGGAGTCCTCGGTGAAAAAGAAGAAAGAGAATATCGATTCACCAGACTCGATATATTCTGAGTAGACTCGCAGTTTTCAGTTAACTTAGTCACCCGAGTCCTGGCATCTAAAAGCCTGTAGTTTTTCCCTAAAGTCCAAAGCCTTGCCAGCTCTGTCCCGATTCCCTGGTCTCTTAACGGTGCGCCACGTGAACCGCTGGATCCGCTCCAAAAGCGAGTTCGGGTGTTTAATTGCCGACACCGGGAGCCCCCTCTTCGCCATATCCTCCGTCGCCTCCTCCGCCGAGCCGTACATCACAACTCCCTCCTGGTAGAAGACCCTGAACCTGGCGGGAAACGGCGTCTGGAATCGGATTTTCTTCTCCTTCAGTACCGCTTTCGCTTCGGCATATTCCCTTCGCTTTTTCAATACATCAGGCGCGTAGTCGTGATCCAGATTGACTCTTTTTCCGAGGTGTTGAAATCCTCGCTTTTGCCAGGCCGTTCTCAGCAGCTCATCTTTCATCCTGTAGCTCGCCATCTTTACAACGATGGACCTCGGCGGGGCTTCCCCGGGCGGCTTCGGCATCAAGGAGCGGGGAGCTCTTTCCACTCGTAGTTCAAGTTCAGCCGGCAGCTCCAGTCCCTCCCGCAGCAAGCGCTCCACATACACCGCCATCGAAGGGGAATTTTCCTCCGCTCCCTCTTTAACGCCGTGGATTCTGATGTTTTCTCTTCTGGAGCGGCTCTCTAAATCAGTCAGCTTAGCGTCCAGGTGTATCTGAAGGTGTAGCAGCTCCTGCACGGTATCCTCCGCCACTTGTAACCGTGTTTCAGTCGCATCAATCCTTCTCTCCGCTTCTTCGATCCTAGTATTGGTTTTGTTAATTTCTTCCCGAATTTCTTTCAGCTGCTGATTGTTGTCTTTTCTAAACTCTCTCAGCTCTTTGAGTATGAGGCCAAGATCTCCGGTCTCTCTTCGATCCACTTCGAGGCGTGTATGCGTGCCATCATCGTCCTCCATTACGCTGCTAGGCGAGGAAGTTTGACTAGCTCCGTCGCCGTCGAGTATCTCCGCCTGCATTGACTTTTTATTTTTCCCTTTAGGCATTCTCAAGACCCACTAACTTAAATCAAATTATAAACTATTTTTTTTTCAATATTCGGGTTGAAGTGGGTTACTTTGACTTCAATTGTCGGGAGCACGTTCTCCAAGCTGCCATCGCCTGGCTCGTCAAACCGGAAGTCCGAAGATTTTTTTTTGTAGCAGTAGCGTACTAATCTGTATTATGTCTCTTTCAAAGGCAGACGACAAATGCATTCTTCCAATCCCTAAGAAACGAAAGCTCTAACAGTTCCCAGCCCAATCTATGCCAGGATTCATTGCGCTTCAGTGACAAAGTATTTTTCAAAGAGGTCAAGGCGCTGGCCAGTGATGAGACGTCTAATGCTTGAGTATCACGGTTAAACTCAACTGAAAAACTATGGTACACGTTAAAAAAAAACAAGGGACATCAAAACTTTCTCATCCTGTTCTGCTGCAGACCTGTTGTTAGGCAACACTGATCACTGAAAGCCACTGTTGACAAGATGGTCTCATTTCTTTTCGGCCTTCATTGTCTACGTAGCTCAGGAAGGAGGCGATGTTCGTGGACCGGGCAGCCCATGTCCTCCAAAGCCCCTGAATTGAGACACAGTTTATATGAAAATCAACAATGTGTCTTCATTTCCTCCTTATTTCCTGAAAGGTCAAAGAATACCTAGGTGATTATAAAAACACATACGAAGTAAGTTACCATAGGTATAATGATTGTGTTCCACAAAATTCAATTTGTTGTTTTAATGGTGGAAATTTGAAGATGATCTGCAGGATCCTCTCTGAGGTTTCACAACACAGGCATTTAACAGTTTAAGACAAAAACAAGCTGGAAATGGAAAAAGAGGTGGTAGGAAAATTTGTAGTTGGACAGTTATGGGAACATATTGGCTGTGGTACTGGAGTTTCTCTTAAGTGTTGGAGAGTTAAATGCACTATTTAGTGGCAACTGTAGCTGACATGCTGTTATAGGAATAAAGTGAGCAATGCATGACAAGCTCTTCTATCAGCACAAAATGTGGTTGAGGCATCACTCGACAACAGCAGCACGTGAAAGCACTGATACTTGGTGAGGTCTTAGGTGAAGCCCGAATTTTTTTTTCAGTTTCTTTTATTTTTGTGTGTGGAACACACTTTGCCTTGGCTCATGTTTTGCCTATGGCTAAACCACAGGAAACACGATACCTGTATGGCACAAGTCAGGAAAGATTTCAGCCTTTAATATAAACCAGCTGCCTGATCCCAACCAAACTCTTTGGCTTTCCAACGGCAAAGGGATCTTTCAGAATTTTTCAGGATCACTGTGGTTATTCTTTTTATACAAATCTGTCAAATCTTTCGTGTTGTTTAACTTTCCCTCAAACTTCCAGCATCACCCGGAGACATGATGGGAAGGGATTTCGAGCAGCCTCTCAGGAACTCTGCTCTATTTTCATTGTGGTTCAGAAAATAATGGGGCCAAACCTACCACACAACACTCAGTTTGCTTTTTATTAGCTTTTGTTATGGGTGGTAGCCACCTTTATAGGTGAATGGACAAACAGTGTATTGCCATGTTGTGATTGAATGTGGACAGGTAAAATGCTTGTGCCAGGTTCAACTGGCTTACTGTTACTGCGTCTGTTTAAAATAAAAACAGTTGCCACTTTGAGGCAAAGTTTTCGCTTTGACTGATTGGATGTGATTGTTTCCACTCGTTATTTCCCCTCAAGGTTCATAACTGTAGAACCGAGGTAATATCAATTTTTTTGCTACTTTCTTATTTTACCTCATGCTTTCACTCTTTTCAACTTTTTCTTTCTGACGTCATCTTGTTATTTCTTTCAGTTATCACCAATTACCTTTCTGCCCATCAATCCACAAATCTCTGCGCTTCTTAGCGACGTCTAATAGCTTAAACTAACTGCAACAAACTCTCCATTTCTGCCCTTTGAGGTTGGTTTCAATCTCGAAATATGAAGTTGGAGCATATTTATTGATGGAAACCGCCAGAAGTGCTAAAAATACCTCTGCCAGTCTGGTAGCCACGAGGTTCCATCACACACTCATTACCACACGACCTGAGGTTGGGAGGAGAGGAGAGAGGAGGGGATGTGGTCAGGAGAGCGAGGCATATAGCGTGTGGGCAAGTGCGTGTGCGTCTGTGTGTGTGTGTGTGTGTGTGTGTGTGTGTGTGTGTTGAAAGGGTTAGCAGCAGTAGGGAAGGGAGAAATGAAGGGATGTGGTAAAAAGAAGAAAAGAGAAGTGTAGAGTGAAAGAAAGGAAGAGGGAGAGAGGGTTACGAGGTGTGTTTTTGTGTGCGTGTTTGTGTGCCTTAGAGTGTGAGTGTGTGTGTGTGTGTGTGTGTGTGTGTGTATCCGTCTATCTGTCTGTCTACATCTGCACATAGTCAAGAATGGTTGTGGTCAGATACATTAGTATTATATGATATTTCCTATGGTCTCCTGGCATTTCTGAATGATGGCACATATTGCAGCCTACTGGGCTATTATTGAAATATTACATCACATCATTTCTGAAGAATTTGTTTGGCTGGACAAATGTCTTTTTTTTATGATCCCCCTCTCCTCTCCTCTCCTTTCCTCTCTCCTCTTCTCTTCTCTCCGTCCTCCAAACTTCCAGCAATCCTTCCTTTTCTCCTCTCCGTCTCTGATTTATTCCCCCTTTTCTCTAAATCCGTCCGTGTGTCTGTCTGTCTGCTGTTCCGTGTTCCAGCTGCCGGGTCCCTCCAGGACCATCAATCCTTCTCCTCAACCCATGCCTGGCCCTGGTTCAGCACACACACACACGCAAGCACACACGTACACCCACATGCGCGCACACGCACAGTATCCACACACGTGTACAAATACAAAGCCAGGTGCAGACATATACATAAATGCAGCATAGTATCTATATACACAGCCGACTGCATAGGAGCACACGTACACACACACACACACACACACACACACACACACACACACACGCACACACACACACACACACACACACACACACACAAACACACAAACATACTGACACACACACACACAAATATCTATGGCAACCTGATGCGTCTGTCAGCCTTGGAGTGTATCACACAGAAGGAACTTCCAGGTTTGGGTCAAATTCTGAAATCAAGACTAACAAGGTGATCTGTGGCTAAGGCCTGTGCTTAACATAAACAGTGACAGGATGTAGCTTGATTTTCAGGTACTTTTACCCCATTACACACATCAGCAAATATCTGTACTTTCTTCTCCACTACATTTTTATGTTCCATTGATTTACATGTTCACAATATTTTTATATTTTTAAAAGTAATCAATAAGGACAGGTGAAGTTTTCCACTGATCCAATCAGAGCAGTCAGGTAACATTAGACCCGCCATCTGCTGCAGCAGTATTACTGGTGAAGAAAAACCCAAAATGCATTCAGAAGAGGCAGAAACTCAGCTGTAAGGATGTAATAAACAACTTCATTAGGGAGTATGCTGCATTCAGGAAGTACTTTTACTCTTAAAACTTTTGGTATACTTTTCCTCAAATAGAAATTGAATGTGGTACTTTTACTTTTACCTGAGAGAATTATTTTCAATTTATTTATACTTTTAGTCGAGTAAGACTATATCCTCCACTACTGAATATAAGAGACCACTTTTTCTTTATTGGAAGAAATTGAATGTTTTCTTACAACATACAATGTTTTTTTGAATTCTTGCCTTGTACCATAACTGTCAGAAGTGGACACTTGGGTCCTAATTGTAGGGGCCCAGTAATTACCGTTCCCTCAACCACAAAATTACCCAAGGACCCGTTTCGAGTCAGTTACACTACTGATTTGACTTTCAGTCAAACAACAACTCCACTTCAAGTTTGCAGAACAAATCCACATTTCAGGGTTGTTACTGTTGGTGGTTCAGTGTCACGAAGTGGTCAAGGTCGGATTCCTGCCTGACAGAACAACCATGTCAACCTCAATCACACCAGAACAGATTTACTGGTGTGTTTGCTGGAGGTGCAGGAGGGAAGGTGTGATCATGACAAATATGACACACTGCTGTATTCGGCCATAAAAAATCTGTTTCTTTTCTGAACACAGTAGAACAGCCCGAGCAGCAGGGAGGAAGCATCCCTCAGTGTGTCGGTGCTGTTCAGATTCAGCATTGTAGCAAAGGAGGAGGGGGAGGTGAACCTCTCTTCTGTCTTTAGTGATTTAAGGTGAAACAAATTGAATTTGCACTTACAGAATGTTGGTTGCAGGAAGGGAGCACCCAGTCTTGTTCACATTGCAAACCTTTCATACTGTAATTGCAGGCAATTGGATATTCATCTTAACGACTTCATACTTGCCATTTGTAGTGTTAAGGACCCAATGAAGTGCAGTGTTATATTTAGTGGTATTTGGAAACGTTCAATCATAATAAACGTTCAATAATAAACTGGTCGCCTGATTAAAAAATAATCAGGCGACCAGCTCTCACATGTTGTCTATCATAACAGCACGTTCATGATAATGACAACTGATTCTCAAGTTCAGGGTTCCACCTACTAAATTCAGATTCACTGAATGTTGAATAAATTGGTGAGCTGTCTACTTGCTGTGGTTAAATTACTGCAGGTCACTTCAGAAAGAAAACACGGGTCAACCAAACAGCCTACTCCAAACAGGAAGGTTTTATAATGGGCACTGCACTAGTTCCTTAAAACACTAGAATTGCACTCAGTAGAGAGCACAGCTCTGCCAATGCCCAACAGTCCCCTTATCAAACCCCCATTAAATTCGCTACATCTGGATTTTTATTTGGATCTCCACAATCTCACCCACTCATAGATATCAGTCAACCTCCACCATCATTAAGATCCCCAATTTTTTTTTTTTGAGAAATATGGAAATAACAGCGTGTAAAATCCCGTTCTTTAGCATTGTGAGATGTGGAAAGTGGAAAGCGGAGACAAAAATCTTTGATCCACACCAAAACGTAATGGTTTCTTCCCTGACCCATACCACGCAAGATTCATGATAATCTGTCCAATATTTCTGTTTCATTTTGCCTGCAAACAAACAAACCAACAAAAAAACAGACAAACAAACAGACACGGAGGAAAATGTAACCTCCTTAGTGGAGGTCATAATCTCAATGAGTCTCATAGTCCATATGCTTATGAACCTGAACAGCAGCTCTCACTCTCTGGCTCAGTTGTTGGTCCTTGTCCTCAAGAATTTAAAAGTGTGAATTATAGTATCTGGACATCTAAACGGACAATTAAGGATGTCTGGGTAAACTTTATCACAAGTTTTGGTCCATATACACGTCAAAGAGTGAAGATGCCCAATGCAAACACATTACATCAGCATACAGCCACACACACACAGACACACACACACTCGCAGACATACAGAAACCAGCGCTGAGAGAGACTGAGAGATGAAGTGTGAGACAAGCGGGCAAAGAAAGGCAGTAAAAATAAATAGGCAGCATTAAGTGAAAGAGAAGAGGAGGACAGGAAGAAAAGAGAGAAAGGGACACTAAGAAATAATGAGACGGACAAAGAAGGAAACGGAGGGAAACTGAGGGAAAGTATCAGATATATTTCACGGGTGGTAAGCCGCCGCACGCTTTGTGTTTAATACACTTAACAGTCCCTGATTTACTAAGTGGCAGATGTGACAGTGACGAGAGAGAGGGAGAGATGGGGAGTGAAAGAGAGGAGAGAGAGGTTGCGTGCAGGACGAGGTGTTGATGCGAGGAGGCGAGCGGGGAAGAGAGAGGAGGATACGTTGAGTAAGGTCAAGGTATTAATATATTTGAGGGTAGATCCCAATAGTGAAAGAAGAGAGGAGATGAATAGCCAGAAATAGAGAAGAGAAATGAAAAAAACAGTGGAGGAGAGGAAAGAGGAGAAGAAGGGAGCTGTATATAGCTGGGTCGACTGGAGAGAGACTCCAATTCAGCAGCTGTTTAAACAAATAGTAGCTCACAGTTTATTGTGTGTGTGTGTGTGCTTCATTATTAATAGCATACTCTCCACTTTGCACATTAAAAAAAGCCCTTTTCATATATTGAAGATCTGACGGAATAAGGTGTTTCAGATTCATTTGAAATGTGATGTCAAATTAAAATGTGTCATTCAAGCAGCAGCTGATCCCATCCTGTGAGGGGCTGATTAGAAAAAACAATGCGATCCAAACAGTGCAAGGCAACGTTTCCCCAGCAAGTCTACAGTGCAGATGATAATTAACTGTGTGCCTAGCAGGAGAGAATCTGTGGTGTTTGATTGTCTTTAAAGAATGAGGTTGTGGTACTTATTATTGTAATTAATATATACAGCTCTTACTCTGAAATCCTGAATTTTAGTCAGTCAAATGTAATAAGAATTTACAATATTTCTTATACCCTTCTATAAATCATTTTGATATAACATTCATATCAATCTATTCAAATTCTACTGAAAGACGTTGGGTTCTTCATAATGCTTTCTTTAGGATTCATCCTTAGAACAATCGCAGGAATACATTTGACTTCATTCCCAACTCTGCAGACATGGTTGCATGTTAACAATAAAAGAAAATACACAAGAGTTTTGGTTTTATGTATATTTAATAAATTTGGTTTAAATTCGATATTTGATGCTATAAAAGTGGGGTGTAACGTCAATGATTGACAGCTGAGACTGAGCCTGTGTATCGATGGGACCTCATGACCCAGATCGCTACTGCACAGATTCGGCCTCCAATGAGCAAGATGGCTGTGTTCAGCATGCTTTAGCTTAATGTTTGGATAGTGAGAGGATGAAGTGGAGAAGCGTCGCCTGGGGTCAGTTTAAAATCATTATGACAAAACAGATCATCAATGAAAACAATAATAACATATTAATGACTTAGATTTAGGTATTGCATTGATCCCTAGTAAAAGCAGTGACATTGAAATCCCTGTTGTGACTGTCAAATTTAACAGTTGTTCAGAAACTCAGAACACTCTTTTTTGTTGTTGTTGATTTTTACCTAAACTGTCTTGTCAGTAATTTTTTATTTTTGTTTGTAGCACTATCATGACAAAAAAGCGTGTCAGCTGAACTGACTCCACTGTGTTTGGATTTGCAGCAACTGGTCAGTTTCAATTAGCTGTCACACAGAAACAGAGTCATTATCTATTCTGGTAAGACATTGCTCATCTTTCTCTTTCTGATTCCCACTCTGCGCCTCACTCTACCTCGCGCTCTGCTCCTCCAAGAACATTTCCTCATCTCTCCCGAGACCCACCTGATGTTTCTGACAGAAGGTGAGCAAGAGAGAGGAGACACGTTGTACTCGCAAGAATGTCGTCCTTAGCCTTGCCATACCACATCTTACTCGCAGGCGCACGCACACACACTCTCATCACGTTCCACTCTCTTTAGCGAGGGCCCTCCATTGACTCGGCCCGTTCGTCAAACCTTAACCTTGATATTCACCCAAACCACTATACGAATGAACTTCTGCTCTTGTGCTGGATTCAAACCGCAGCAAGTGGTCGAACATACCTACATGCACACGCTCAAAGAAACACAATACATAAACCTTGTGTGTGCACATCAACTCCCCAACTGGAAAACTAGTTAGATGTTGTACATGCACAAACAAAACACACACTACACGCCACACACATTCAGTCTTTGTGAGCGCACTGCAACTGTTTTTCTTGTCACATCAAAACCTTGTTATTTGCAAAAAAGTAAACTACTGGTAATCTCGCTGAGGCCTGAGGGACTGCACTGACATACGTTGAGAAAAAAAATGCATTGAAAGTCCAAAAAGTTCAGATAACTAGAAGGTATACCTCTGCCAAGACCCAACAGTTCCCTTATGAAATCACATTTAAACGGACAACATCTGGATTTTTCTTTGGATCTGCACAAAACTGCACTAGCTCATAAATATCAGTCCCCCAAACATGCCGGATTTTTGTTCATCAAAATGCAACCGTTTACTGAGAATTGCAAGAAGAATATTTTTTTTATGTAATTTCTGTAATCCTGGATCCGTCCCAGGATTCTGATCCACATTAAAATGTTCCCATACTTCTACCGACTATGTGGTAATTTGTCCGATTGTTTTTGTGTAGTCCTGCTAACTAACAGAAAAGCTGTGTCAATATGGTGCCGATGGTGGTGGACATCTTTGCCTAATCGTCATGGCACAAACACATTTCATTAATGATCCATCGTTATGAATCTGTGTACATATGTTCACAGAAATTCAGATTTAAAACATTTTTTTTGGATTGAATGTATTTTGATTTGAGGGAAGCCAAATTTATGCTTAACCTTATTATTTTGTGTTCAATCTCTACTGAACTAGGAAAGTTAGACTTTCATTGTACAACGCCTGTTATTATTGTGCAAATAATAATAAAGAATCTTGAACCTTCTTGGTAAACAAACAGACAAACAAATGCAGACAAAACAAGAAAGAAGAGCTACATGCAAATGAGATAAAGATAGAGATGGACAAAAAAAAACAACTTAAAATCGGTGTCACACTGCTGTTGTCGAGTTTTGTGTGGTCTTCTGCTCCATTTTATTTCACTGTCAGTCAGGTATGAGAGTTCTCCTCTGATTTTGTCTATAACTAAGATCTACAAGCCAACTTTCACGGAGTCCCCTTCGATTTGAGCAAACATCGGTTTAGTTCAACTCTGCTCACCTCAATTTAAATCACTGTTTCTTAAGTCTCTTGGAGGATGTCGTTCTCACATAACAAATTCAAACTGTAATCAGAACAAGTAAAATACATTTTCTTTGCCAGCAGAAGTAGGTGTAGTGTTTCAGCTCAGTTCTCTAAGAAATATTGTTTTGTAAATAATTTCGATGAACAGTAGTTTTGTCTCAAACATTCAAACAGTGTTTTTGACAGTGGAGAGTGGATTGTGATTTCCTATAATCTGCTGCTGACAGGTCCTAAGCAGCTACACTTAAGTTCCTGTGCAGAATAAACATTGTTTGCCGACTGTACTGTATACGACTGGAGGATTCCTCACTCAAGTAGTTTTTTTTAAAACATATTTTATTAAATCCATCTCTGTGGCAGCTCAGTGGAATCTGAGAACAATTGTGTTTCACAATATCTTGGTTTGCTTCCACAACACAAAGCAGCCAAGGTAAGGAAAGGTTAAGGTTGGCAGCGTCCCACACAGGACTGATTGTAGAGTTATTACAGACAGTCGGTCTCACAGAAAGACAATGCTGTAGGAAGGCCTGCGTTAGAGCCAGCGGTGTTTGTAAGAAACTGCCAAATCCAGGTTGAGAATTTCAGATCTGATTAACAGACATCCTACTGCCGCCTCCAAGGGAAACAAAACTCTGCTGTGATGAGGTGACACTTCCAGCCCCTCCATGCCACGGCCAAAGAAAACATGGCGGAGTGGGAGAGGCTGGAGAGGAAGTGGAAGAGATATACTGCAAACAGTACATAGACAGGTTGGTAGGAAGGAAGATGGGGATGAGGGTGCATCATTTTTGACAAGCAAACTAAATGTGTCCACTTAAGAAGGCAAATTTGATGCAGGTTCTCCTTTTAGCGAAACCAATTTAAAAGCTAGAATGACGCTCAGTAGAGCCTTTCCCTCTGTCAAGGCCCAAAAGCTGCATCAGATTGAACGTACTTACAAATATTACTTCACTAACTGTGCTGGATTTTTTCTATTATTCAAAGGTGAAACTCAAAATGTCGAAAACCCCCCGATGTCATGACGTAAGTGAAATAAAAAAATTCCATGATTCGCCCCTGATCCAAATCCACAAACCAAATTTGATGGGTTCCTTCCTGACCTCGACCACAACCTTCCACTAAGTTTCATGATAATCTGCTCAGTTGTTGTTGTTTTTTTACAGTCATGCTCACAAACAAATGCAGGTAATCACTAAGAGAAGAGGAATAGTCATGAAGATCAAGTCACTGTTTTCCGGAGAGACTTGTGGATAATAATACTTTTTTGTAATTTATTCAATTTGAAATGAAAATGAGCTTTAAAAACCTGATTTTCCAAAGGAACTTCGACATTTGTTGGAGCTAAAGTTGCAGTAATATACTTCTGATTTGGCATCAGAAGTTCTTATATCACTGAGGCCAACATTAAATGTGCCTCATAATTCATCCTGGGTCAAACCTTTTTCATCCTTTTTTTTTTTGTTCCTCACATTCATGCAGATAGAAGCTTCAATACCAGTCTCATCCTGTAAACCACCATGCAGCTGCTCGCAGGTAAAACTCTCTTCAGACGCTCTTGTCTCTGTTCAGTGATGAGAGTCTCTCACTTTGTTCAGGCCAAGAACCTTTTACCTTCAAGCGGTCTCCTCACCTTTTGACTGCTGTTGCATTTCACCATTTCTGGGCCCAGCTAGCAAGTTTGGAAAATTCTGGAAATTCAGCAGCCTGCAGGCACACGCTACGTATAAGTTGTGTCAGGGGTTTAAATCAGACTAAAGATGGTTGTATTTGCTGTATTTCATCCTCATCTTTCCTTTTATTTTCCACAGTATTCATACTTAAAAGTCAGATATGCCATAAAAAATAATTGTTTTAATGAATGTTTTAACTTTGGCTAGAACCTGGCTCTCCAGGCCCTCTGTTCAGACGTTGTGGTTTACTGATGCTAAGCAGCTCTTGGCGTGAGTGTAACTCTACGATTAGTGCCCCTTTAAACACTTATAATTCACAGCCTATGAAAATATTATCAGAGAGGGCCAGCGCTCTGCCTGTGGGGGTCAGGAGGTTGTTTTAATGGTACCATGGGCTCAGTGTGTTGAACTGCTCCAGCTCACAGCATTAGGTTTGTCTTAAATCACTTGCAGTGGGTTGAGAATGTGAAGAAAAACTATATGAGATGTAATCATATGTGTGTGCAGTAACGTAAACGTGAAAATTAGCCTTAATGCTCTGGCTATTAAAACCCTGACATAACTGGAACATGTGGAAATTATTTGAAAAGTCTGAATTATGATGACAAATGCTTTGTTTTTTCAGTGTTGTGTATGAAAAAAAGGCCTGAATTCTCATATGTTCACATCCGCACACCCACACACACACCCACACACCTCGGCTCAGACCTAAATTTCCTGTTAAGTTGCGGTAGGAGGTGTATATGAAAGATTTGTCATTTGGCTAGTGGCCCGTCTCAGCTAACAGTTTATATAAGAAAGTTTAAATATCAATAAATACCTTGTTCTGCTTCACAGGTGCTTTCCGTTTTAAGGACATGATCGATGGCGTGCAGAGGAAAGAAATAATGAAAAATATCTCCGAAAAAAGGACTTTATAATGGAAACGAGGCTCTACTACACTGTGATCTATGTTCTACAAATATCTCATAGGTTTCTCTTAATCTGTGAGCATATGTAGCCAATAAATAAACCGCATCATATGTACAAATGTATTTGTTGACTTTTGAACAAATTACTGAGGTTTAAGTGCAGACTGTGTTGTTTTCAGTTTTCCTTTTTCCTGGTAACTATTGTTTTGTGCTGTATTGTGTGTATATAGTGTATATTTTACGAGGAAGAAAGTATTTTTTCTCTACCTGAACATGATGCAGAGCTCCCTGCAACACTTATAATAGGTTAGCTGGCAGACCTCATGTGAAATGTAAGGTGCAGAGTTGCGAGGATCACCCGCAGCAGTTCGCAACATCCATGATGTGTTAAATTTCATTTAAAATAAAAACACTTTAAAATTATTTTAATATTGTTTATACCCTATGAAAAACACATTACATAAATATTTTTCACAAACTGTGATTGTTTTTTTAATGTTGTTCTTGTACTGGAATGGTCAAATTCCCTGTGAGCATTTAATAACCCTCATATTGCCCACAAGACATGCTCAATATACTGTATCTGTTACTGTTACATTAGATATTATGAGTATTCTATGGTTTGCTCAAATTCATATATGAAGAACATTAAGTAGATAACAGTGTTGGCAAACCTGGGAATCTTGATTTCCTTCCCTTTCATCAGAAACAGATTTTTTGTAATCTGTATTTACTCTCAGAATTGTTCTCCAATGGCACAGACAGTCATTACTGTAAATTAGATTCAACTCAAAGTGAATGGACAATAACACTGACCCTCAGTTTATATACGACCGCATGCATGTGTACTACTATAAAGTCAAGTCTACCACCTAGTGTACAGAGAAGAAATTACAAGGATAGTGTAACTTAGCCTCACAGTGCCAGTAATAATGTTTGTTTCCAATTTAAAATAAGTTTGAAAATGAAAATGTTAAAAAAAATGTATTCGACTAGTATATTGATCTTTAGTTAACCATGAAGCTGCTTCACTTCGTTTGGCCGAAGTCTTTTTGTGTGGGGCTTTCCTCCGACAGTCCAAATACATGTAGTGTAGGGTTGGGTTGGTCAGAGACTCTAAATTGACTGTAGGTGGTTGTTTGTCTCTTTATGTCGGCCCTGTGATGCCCTGACTACCTGTCCAGGGTGAACCTGCTGCTCACTCAATGTCAGCTGGGATTGGCTCCAGAGTCCAGCCCTGGCAAGCAGATAAGTGATATGGATGCATAGTTCACTTGTCTTCACAAAGTGATTGTTCTAAATTATTTAACATTTGGGCCACTATGAGACATATCCTCGTCAGTATACACCTCCAGACACTAACAAGAGTATTAAGTCTATCATTTACAGAACGTTCACCGACTCTTCCTGAACTACTGCTCTTCCACTCTCCAATGTTCTGCTGCATCGGAGTCCTTTACAGATCAAACAGTATGACTGGCTCAACATGCTGCTGGCTATGGAACATCCTGCCGTCTTTGTAAATCTGAACTCTTTATGAAACTTTTAACAGATAAAAAAAGTGTTTCCCCTTCCTCATACTGCATTTACTCGTTGTCCAAACGGGGATGCAATGATGTAAGAGAGGTGTCAGAGAGTGCTAGGCACATTTAAAGTTCCTTCCTTTGAAATGCCTTGAAAAAACATGCATAAGATTTCCTATTTATCCTGGTTGAACGTCAAATAAAGATGATCCACTATTCCTGGAGTGTAACAGGGGGGTTTGTCCATGAGAGGGCGCTGGAGTTTAGCTTCTGGTTCTCGGTGGGCCTTTTGGTGCTGCAACAATTCAAACATATTCAGAATTACAAAACAATAAAAAATTATAATAATAGCCAACTATGAATTTCTCCATACTAAATAATGCATGGAAGTTACATCCAATATTCGGTTTGGCACAAATGTCATAGATGCTGTTGCTTGATGGTCTCATAGAGAGTTCTGGGTCTATATGTAGAGAATCATTTATTTAGAAAAGTATATTTATTTATAGATTTCTGAAAACAAAACGAAACAAAGCCGGCACCGTCCCATCTCACTTCTAAATGTGTACCAAACATTTTAGCCAATACATTAGCATTAAAGCTTGAATCAGCTACACCGAATATTATTTCACCAGACCAAACCAGATTTATAAAAAAACAACCCTCCTTTTCTAATGATATAGCCTTGTTAAAGGCCTCCTTTTCAGCCTAAATTACCTCTGATATCCTCATCTGGAGCCACGTTCGCATTCGCACGCACACACTGCACACACTGCACACACTGCAAGTTTTGTCCAAGGGAATGCATGGGGAGCCCAGTAGCATTGCTACTTCTTGATGTGGACATTTAGGCAAAAAACATGGTGTAAATTGTGCCGTTTCAAGTAGAATTTGAATATCGGGTTTACAGACACTTGAATGACACGGCAGGAGCAGTATGGAGGCATTTTATGTCTTTTTCCGTTTGTTTTTTTTCATTTGAAGGAGTCCCGCTGTTTACCGCTTAAACGTTCCTTTTTCTGTGAAATATTCCTTTAGTATTGTTTTCTGCTTGGATAGTGAAAAGGCGTTTGGAGTGGGGGTATCTTTTTGAAGTCCTGAACATTTTCAATTTTAGACCCAAATTTATATCATTCACCCAACGTAGAAAATCACAATATTTCACAATCGGGAGAGGAACTCGACAGGATTACCATCTGAGAACATTGTTATTTGCTGTGGTGATTGAACCCTTATCCATTGTACTCAGCTGGTTTCAATCAGAGAATACTCAGACATGGCTCCAAACACACACTTTCCCTATATGCCCATGAAGAGTGAATGTTTCCGGTAAACAATCTGGCCATTCAAATTTCCTGATAAATATTTCCCCTTTAAGATGTCTAGAAATAACTTTAAATATTAAGGTGTGAACATCCGCTAACAAATCAAATCAAATCAAATCAAAGTTTATTGTCACATGCACCAATGACAGCGTCATCGGAGCAGTGAAATTCCTATGACATGGCAGGCAAACATCTAAGCAGTAGGCGACTTTACAAAATGAACAAAAATAACATACTATGTAACATAACATATAAAATAACATTGTAACATATAACATATAACACAGTCAAGTGAATATTAAATTAAGTAATATGAATATATGTATAACATATAACATAATCAAATTAAAGTCAAAGTTAAATGAAGCAGCAGTTTACAGGGTGAAGGAGTGGGGAATATTAAATAAAATAATATGCATATATGTATAACATATAACATAGTCAAATAAATTAAAATGAAGCAACAGTTTTCAGGGTGAAGAAGTGGGGAATATTAAATAAGATAAGTATATGTGAAGTAAGTGTATTTGTATGATTCGGGGAGCAGAATGTACATGGTGACTGTTCAGAGGATTGAAAAAAAAAAAATGCTATCTAACATAACATATAACATCACATCGTAACATATAACGTAGTCAAGTGAAGCAGTAGTTTACAGGGTGAATGGAATATTAAATTAAATAATATGAATATAAATATATGTATACATATAACATAGTCAAGTCAAAGTCAAAGTCAATGAAGCAGCAGTTTACAGGGTGAAGGAGTGGGTAATATTAAATTAAATTAAATAATATGCATATAGGTATTACATAGGCAGATAAAAGTCCATATGAAGCAGCAGTTTACAGGGTGAAGAAGTGGGGAATATTAAATAAAATGAATATATGTGGAGTAAGTGTATTTGTATGAGTGTGGGAGCAGAATGTACATGGTGACTGTTAAGGGGGTCAGTGTTGATTGTTCAGAAGCCTGATGGCCTGGGGGTAGAAGCTGTTTGTGAGTCTGGTAGTCCGTCCTCGGATGCTCCGGTAACGTCTGCCAGACGGCAACAGTGTGAGAAGTCCACAGCCTGGATGGCTGTGGTCCTTGATGATCTTCCGTGCTTTTCTCAGACATCTTGTATTGTAGATGAGTTGCACGGAAGGGAGATGGCAGCCGATGATGCGCTCCGCTGTCTTCACCACCCTCTGCAGGGCCTTGCGATCAGCAGCGGAGCAGCTACCAAACCAGGCAGTAGTGCAGCTTGAGAGGATGCTCTCAATAACAACTGTCAGACCTCTACAAAAACTATTTCCCGACCTTCCTGGGAGGGTAAATTATATTATAATGAATGTCCTTTATTTACCCATATCCTTTATTCAAATAATCAACAAGCTGATTTCCTCTTACCTGTGGAAGGGCAAGGCACCTAGGACCAAGGGCTAGTTTTTACACAGGCATAGAAAAAAGAAAAAATACATTTGCAGATTTGATGTGGTGTATTTACTGGTTACATATGTGGATGGTACTTCCTGACTTCAGACATTATTACTGGGCAGCAAGTATACACAAAATGGTTCTCTGGATTCAGGAGCTAACAATAAGTTGGCGCGAACTTGAGGCCATATCATTCCCTTCTACTTCACATGTAGCCCTACTCTCATTTAAACTGCCTATTTGCCCAACCCAATTTACATGCAGCCCAATTGTAGCTTCCACTTCACAAATCTGGTCCAAGTTGAGGCTTACATTTGGACTGCAATGATTGTCTAATCTCAGTCCCATTTGCAACAACTATCTCTTTCCACTCCCCAGCAACACAATTTTGGACATCCCCCTAAATCAGAAAAGCCCTATTTCCAAATTTGACACGTAAATCTCACATTTCACAGTGACCTCTCACGACAATATCCCAAAAGACTGGGAAGATGACCTAGGCAAAGCTACTCAAGGCAATGAATGGCACAATTCCTTACTTCGAGTGAATGATTGCACATGTTTAATAAAGTGCTGACACCATGTGTGGAAGTTGCAATTTTATGTTACATAAAATCTAAACAAAAGTATTCATTGTATGTTTTTGTACCTGCTCAATGAATAAAAGTTTCCCCCCAAAAAAGAGGAGCTGGACCACTGAGGTGAAAAGTATAACATAATGTTGGCTTGTGAAGCAAGAATCAAACACCAGAGATGACGAAACATTAGAAAGGGCCATGTGTGAAATTGTTGGTCAACGAGATTTCCTTCCTATTTACAGCGCCGTTGGGAGAGGTTTGCCTTCAGCGAGCTCTGCCTTCTGGCTTTACTTTTCAGTAACAGTTTGGTTTACAGAATGATCTAGTTTTAAATAGAAAAGACTATTTCCCAACACTGACCATGGGCAAAAGCTTTCTGGCAGAATGCCTTTGAGGCCATTTTCTCCCATGTCCACCTGCACTGCACCACAGGGATTTCCCATGTTACACTACTGTACGCATCCTTCCTCACGTACACTCATTCTCAGTGAGACACGTGCTGTGACATGAGGAGAGGGGAGGAGAGGGGAGGAGAGGGGGAGGGGGATGCAACAGAAAATAATAGAAAAGAATACAACAATTCAACATCCCAAAACGTAGATTTATTTATTTTTTCTGCATAATCGTTCATGCAAATATACCAATTTAGCAGCAGAACCGACTGTCACCATGGAAATGTGACTTGTTAGATGTATGACTTCTTACGTAACAGTGCTAAATACACACCCACACACACACAAACACACACGCACACAAACTCCATCCATAGGCGACCCAGCCTGCAGTCATTCACAGATCACTGCATAATGGAGCACAGGCTATACAAAAATTGCATGCAGAGAGTAGCCATCCTATCACATACAAGAATGTGATCTGTAGCTGTACTTTCACTGTCGAGCTGCGTCTTTTTTGAACAACTTTATTTATAAGACATTGAGGATCAGTTCTCAAAGCATGTGTATAATAATCCCTCTATAATTCATGAATGCATAGTTGAATCCTCTTGTTTGTATATAACTATGTGCTTATGATTTCTTGTCTTTGCTGTCTTTATTAATGTCCATATATATATATACCATAACGTTTCAGCATTGTGCGTAATAACACTGGAAAATAATTTTCAAAAAAGCCTATTTTCGTTCTAGATCGTATTTTTCACGCATCCATCGAGCTATGTTTCATCATATCCGCGTGTCGAGCCGGGTGCATGGTGGGAAGTCTGCTGCTTCGTCATTCCTCGTTTGCACGTTGGATCGGTCTCTTACCGTGTGTGTGTGTGTGTGTGTGTGTGTGTTTCTCTCCGGTAAATAAAAATGTGTTTCACCACAGACAGCCCTGAGATGTGTGTAAGGAACAAGCTGTTCTAGCCAGTAAGCCCCCCCCCCATCCTCCCTCTTTCCTCGGCCCATCCTCGGAGGGGCCGTGACCAGACCCTCGTTCCGAATGGATCCTCACTGCAAAGGATGACATGACGTCACGTCGCCAGGGCGACCGGGCTCCCGGCGGCACGTGTCCCGTATAAAAGCGGAAGAGCGCGAGGGGCGGTGCGCACACAGACTCCAGACTCATCAGAGAGGTAAGCTTCTGCTGCAGAGCCCCGTCCTTCAGTGTGTAGCTCACCTTTATCCGCTGCGATTATCCAAACTCAGGCCATTTATATGCTTTCACACTTTAAAATCTGCACTTCACTTTCAAATGTTAGCTACTCTGTCTGCGCCATCACCAGCCTTGTTACCCTAATGTTAATGCTAAATTACAATTCTTCATTTTTACCGCAAGAAAAAACGCATATTTTGCTGAGGGTGACATTGCTAAAAGCTCCGAGCGACGTGTGAAAGCCTGCGGCCATCATGTCGTCTGTGTGGTGGATTTGACCACCATCTCTGCGTTGATGGGCCACGCATCCGTTTAAAAGAGGAAGAGAAGCTCATGACGCTACGTTAGCCTTATGAAGATACTGGCTGTGTGTACGTGCACAGGAAGAGAAAGGCGAGGATGGGAGGGGATGCAGTCATGGCTGCTGCTTGTGTAATGTGCTCTCTGACTGACACGGTTAGTTGCATCATTGAGATTTCTGCTCGATCCACCAGAGCAATAAAGTCACTCCAGTATGAAACAGGTAATGCATCGTGTCTCACTGGAAAGGAAAACTGCGCATTCTTAATATACCAGTCATTCATTTGAAGCTAGGTCGTCCTCCTGCGCGTGTAACGTGACATTGGAATCTCCCATTGCTGCATCTTTGCGGAAGTGGATTAGTCTCCATATTATGTAACCCAGCACAAACATATATATATTACCGCTTGTTCCGCGACAGAAAACTCAAGACTTCAGACTTGCGTAGGAAGATGTTGTGTTCGAAGATGAGTTTGACTGTACAAGCTGCACTGAGCCGTAATAAAGCTGCTACACAGGGCGTATCAGCTTCGTGAATTGAGGTGAAGCTACGTGCCTCCTCTCGTCCTCGTGATGAAGTCTGCCGTCGCTGCGCCATTAGACTTCGGGGAGGAATTTAGCCACGGTAACGAAGACGCTGAGCCGATGTCACTGTTATGTGAGGGAGGAGAAATGACGGATGAATAACCTTGACTGGGTCGGATTTGGAAAAGATGGAGGAGAAGAGGTGGAAACTCTGAATCCCGTGATGCAAGTGAAGGGCACAGAGAGCGCGTAGAGGCGCAGGATTCTGCCGCAGTTCGACTCGCCAGACCTGTTGATGCGGTTTGCAGGGACTAGGCCTGGGTCCTTCAAACTAAACTACACCTCACGATTTAGCCATTTAGCCATCAAACCAGACATACTTTATGAAAAGGCAACAAGGCTTCATACGAAAACTGAAAGGGCAAACGTGTTCAGCATGGAAAACATAAAAAAATGCATAGTCAATATGGCCTGTGAGCCCAACGTCCTCTGGTACAAATAGGCTGTATACAACACTATTGTCTCTCATAATCTCATTTGATATTCCAAAGTATTTATAATGGCAAAAGTAAAAACACACCGTACTGTAAAAGGTATTGGAGCAACCAGGATTTTATTAGGTTATTGATTGATGTCATGTAGGATGCAGCCATGTCTGGCCTCCTCTTAGTGTTGAAGGTCATCACTCCAGCTGAGGAAGGTCACAGCAGAGGCCCAGTGCTGCTGCAGTGATGACCCTGATCTTTTTTCTCATACTGCAGTTTATTGACCAGAAACGAGTCGTTCATACTGGACTTGGGGGGGGGGGGTACTTCTCATTCCTCAGCCTCTGGATAGCTGAGGGTTATTAATACCAGGCCTCTGAGGACTATAGCTAAAATGCCTGGAATTAAAGAAACATAGCAGCCACATGCCATGCATCCGCAGATACAATTTACTGTGATTTTGAAAAATGAGAATTAATTTACTTGATTTCCTGTGGTAGACTGATATGTCAGGATGACGTATATGTCAATGTTCTGTGCATCATTATTTTATCTAAGACACAGCTGGGACATTATTTCCATGTCATGCACAGAAGTTGTTATCTTGTTGCGTCAGTGTCTGCTCTTGTTGCTGCTCTAGGTGAGGTGTCAGCTAAATGTCTGAAATGTAAATGTCAGCGTCTGTGTGTGGCCAACATGTTGCTACTATGCTGTGCAAGGAGAGAACCACAAGGTAATGACATTAGCTGGGTCACACCAACAATACACAGGACGTGTTATTTCTCCATAACCTGGACCATGTCTTTATAAAGAGACCATGGGGTCTGCACATCTGCACGTTACTCTGGTGCACAGTGCAGGTTGCCTGGACACAAAATACAAACTGGTTAGTTTACAGCAGTTTGTGGATAATCACTAATTTAAAAAAGACAGTTTTGGGTTAGTTACATAACGATTTGAGACATTCATCCCATGAGGTTGTTATGAGTGCTTCATTTTCTAGATTGACACATGTTTTCCTCTAAAGGTTGTTGGATTTTTACTAGACTATTGTTACGATGAGTGTCCCTCTCGATCTTTCTCTGCTGCTGACTTATCAACCAGCCATTTATGTCCAGGATGTGGGTAAGAGAGGAGTGACTCAGCACTCAAGCCTGTGCCAACTAACTGTTGCAATTTTGAAGGGGAAAATTATGAAAGGAAGGGAAATAACTGGGATATAATAGTCCCCTACTTGTGCAACAAAGCAGTTTTGCATTGCTAGTTTTGTACAAAGCAGTTATTTAAAGATACAAATGTGTGCAAATCTAGCATGAAATGAGAGTGGGTAGCAGACAAAACATGAAGATGTACTGTAGCTTGATAGCTTGATAGATGAGAGGAGGTGATAAACAAGACCGCGGCCTCAGGAAGGATATCTGTCATCTACCGGCTGACACAAGCTCGCCAAGCCATGTGTGTGTGTGTGTGTGTGTGTGTGTGTGTGTGTGTGTTCCAGCATTACCTCTGCAGAGTGGTCACATTTCGCCTACTGAGTCCCCTGCAGTTTGATAAAGCACACTCTTTACTAATTCATGATCTTGTGTGTCTGTGTGTAATGTATACACCAGGTATGTTGTGGGGACCTGAATGTGCTTAAACAGTCACATTATGGGAATGTGTCTTGTTTAACTGGACAAAAGCAAGTCCCCATATAATGTTTATCAATAGATTTGGTGAAGAATTTTTTTCAACAGTTAATAGTGATATGGGTATATATATATATTCATATAATTAATAATAATAGAAGTAGTAGTTAAGGCTATGGGTGTGTCTGTCTGAGTACAGGCATGTTTGCGTGCCTGAACATGTGTTGGTTACACCACAATAGCGGGCTTCACCTTATTAATTTCATAAACCCAGGTATGCGTTTCTGTATTTGATAGTAGGAATACATAAAGCAATCACCTCTTAACTCCATAAATTTAGCCAAAGACCCTGCAGCTGGTACCCTGGTACCGGCGGGGGTGTGACTGGCAGAAAGAAAGAAAATCTGTCTCTGTCTGCATGAGGCCATGTCTGCTTGGTAAGACACAGCCTGTGGTCTTGTGTGTGCACTGGTGATGTGATGCTGTCCGACATTTAACTGACTAGGTCACGGCAGCAAAGTGACATTGCCTCAGTGACAAGCCTATAAAAAGAAAGGAAGCAGGTACTTTGCTGAGGGGGGAAAGACGGAAGGGATGATCATGAGCAGAACCAAGGTTTCGTAAGTTGCTGAAAACCAAAAGTTTTGCCCAACTGCATTTGAGTTTGCATAAAAGATTGTAAAAGTCTCTGTTATGTGTTTGATTTATTTGATTCTCTAAGTGACCGGGAAGAAGAGAAAATGTAACCTAATTGGATAGTCAGCCTGGCTTCTAGCCAATCAACTCACTGCAGTGGAAAAACACTGGAGAAAAAGAGGGTGTGACAGAAAGGAGGAAGCTTTGTAGAGCCACTAAGAGAAGAAGGGCGGTAGAGAAGGAGGAAGGCAGGGGGAGTGGTATAGTGGGCAGGAAAAGGAAGAAAAGTAGACCAAAGAATGACTATTAAACTTCAGCCATTCAGTATACAACAAACAGAAAGCAGGCCTGTCACAACTCACATCACCAATCGTGGATTAGGTGAACGGTTTTGTCTGTCTGTAATACTGTTGTAAAGAAGTAAAGTAGTCTATGATATCTGTGCTCCTCACAAACTCATGTCCATAGAAGGGCTGGTTGCAAGTGACTGACTTCACACACTGTCAGATGATTGAGTTATTGGACAGAGAAGAAGAATATGTGTTTGTTTGGTCAAGTGTTGGTGATTGACATCAGAGGAGGTGCTGGTCCTCATCTATTTTACTCTTTCCCTCATTAAGTATATTTTTTCCCATGTTCTAAATGTACCCTGTTGTCTTTGTCCTTTCCTGGTTGACTGGTAATAAAGTAATCTTTCTCCCCGCAGTACACATGCATATGCATAACCATGATGACCCTGTCCTGCACCTCTGCTGGTGAAACTCTGCATTTGTGTGAGGAAAATGGGTCGCAGCTCAGAGGGAGGGTAGGGTGGCAGTAAATTAGGGGGAGCCATGAGACAAAGAGCACAGAGGACAGACAAATAGGGGCATGAATTTAAATGATGAGTGGGTAAAAGGCGTGGGGAGGGATAATACTCAAAAAGCAAGGAAGAGACAAAGCATTGAGAGAAATAGGAGGTAAAGAAGAGAACATTAAAGGGAAGAAGTAGTGTTTGGCTAAACGGATGTAGAAACTGAATTATAGATGTGAAAAGAGAGGAACAATTTGTTAGAAGTGATTGTTCATTCCCTTTTCACTGACCAATCAGCACTCGAAAGCTTTAGTCTAATCCTAAATAGAACCTGACCGATATTTTGATTGACAAATAATATCAGCTGATATGAGCCTTTAACAAACATAAAGGTATCAGCATTTGGCTTTGCTAATACGTAACCTTTTATTTAAAGAACTATGTGCATTCATGTGCATTCCTGTTTGAAGTTTTAAAAATCTGTTTTCCAAATTCAAGTTTAAATATTTTGTAGTTGTGTTTTCTTTTTATGTATATTTATTTACAGTAGTTTATAGTTAATCTGTAAAATATCAGGCCTCAATTTCATATCTGGGTTTGTTTAAAAAATCGTAGGAATATTTGCTAAAATTTGTTTTAAAACCTATCATCCAATAACATTGTATGATAGGTTTTTCTCACCCCAGTGCCTGTGGTGCACACAAGCCTTGTCACATGAAGGAGATACCATTGAAGATATTTTACTTTGAAGAAATTAAATTATCTGTGCTTGAGTCAAATTTTAGTTTTAGAAAGCTCCTGATCAGTTGATTTATCATGATGATAGTCGAATGGGCTTTTCAGTACCTGACTATTACAGCCAGCCCTTCCATGCTAAAGTACTGAAAGTAAATCTGCAATGGGTAGTGCATGGTGCTTTACTGGTGTACATATGTCTGGCCGTCTGTCTGCCTCTTCTTCCCATCTTTTAATGAGTGTCAGCAGAATGCCAGCTGCAGTTAACAACGTGCAACTTCTTTGCTCTGCTCTGCACAATACCTCCTCTGTGAGCAGGCGTCATAGAGGGTGCGCTGATGCCAGATCGGGGTTGATTGGTCCTCATTCAAAGGGGCAGGACTGTGTGGTTGAAAAGTGGGGGGAGCTGCTGGCTAGGGAGTCGATCTTCCAAATGTAATATATCATTGGATAGTTTAATTCACACAGAAACAATGGATAGTTTTCCTCTGCTACTATGGGGATATAACTTAAAACATGTGTATGAATAATCGCTAAAAGTAACATTTCACATATTTAGGGCCCGAGCACCGACAATGTTTTTTGATGTTATTATTTAGGACAATTAATCGCATTTATGACGGTTTTGACCATACACGAAAACTCACCAAATTTCGCAGGCCTGTTAGGCCTGATGAAAATGTACGGATGCTGGAGTAAATCGAAATGGGCGTGGCAAAATGGCTCAACTATATGACTCCAAATTAGACATGTATGGCAAAAGTCTCGGCCTGATGACATCTACACAGAAATCATGATTTAAATCACAGCGCTCCCTGGTGGCAACAGGAAATGTCTTGTAGGATTTCTGTCACCTCGACTCAAGAGTTCAAGTCTAGCCAAGTGCTGGTAATGTATTTCTTCCAGAGCACTGGTTTCCCATTGTCACCCCTCCCTCTTCTCCCATTTATTTGCCAAACCACCGCACTGCTGCTTGGCAACAGTAACGGACATTTATGGGGGGTTGTCAAGTAACTGTAGACACACAAACACTAACACATACACCTGCTCTTTGGTAAAGTATTTAGTGCTTGCCTATATCAGTTTTTTAAACATACCCATGGTATACATTTTTATAGTTTTAACTTAAACAGCTGAGCCCCGTAGCTAGAGTCACTAGATCTACCTATTATGTGGCTCCTGTGACGTCAGCCAAGCCCCAGTTTTCCTTTTTTCCTTGCTAAAAGCTCACTGTTAAAAAAAAAGAAGCTGTGTTGTTTGTCAGCTGTGCAGCCATTTTGTGTTGGAAAACCAGGGGCAACTCCTCTATGCCGAGAAAATGGAGACATTTAAATACAGATGGAGAAAAGCAAGAGTGAGGCCAACTGTGAAAAGGTGCACAGGCCACAGGGGGTCACTGTGCAGAGTTTGGTGAATGCACAATAGCTAACAGTTGGAACACAGTATGACAAAGGAGCAGAAAGACAGAAATGTGAGAGCATGGTCATACTGCTCTTTGTCCTTCTCTCTCTCCATTGGTGACCTTGCATTATGCTTGCAGCAGCTCTGCCCTTGATGAAAGGTACCACAAAGATAATAACGAGACTAGACTAGACACTAGACGTACACTAGACATGATGCGTTAAGAGATCTGACAGTTGAAACTGTGGCATACGGATCAATAAATTGATTTTGACCTGGAACAAATACTGTTTTAACTCCAGACCCCACAAGTTAATCAATTTAGGTTAGTTATGATAAACACAAGTTATTATTTACCTCCATTCATATTTGAGATTGTGTGGGAGAATCGAGGGAGATGATATGTCCTAATCTGGTTGTCCCGTTATGTTTATTTAAAGTGCTCCCACAATGCATTTCACCAGATTGACAGCCTGTCCTACATGCTCCCCACAGAGACACACGGATTAAGAGATTACAGTAGTCTTAAATGATGGCTAACCAGTTTCAAGGACAATCCACGTTGCCCTTATTTATGCTACCTGTGCCTGTCACACCACACTACTGGTCAGGCTCACTGGTAAATACTACTGAGTTACCTTTTCCGTTCACCTGTATTAATAAATAACCACTGCATTCATATGTTAATGACACCTCATTAAAATAACTTTTAGCTAGCCTTCAATGTGACCTTATCTGCACACAAAACCTAAAGTGGAAAAAAAATCACTGGTCACAATGTGAGTTTATGAGAAGATAAAGGCGATGAAAAGAAAGGGGCAGGTTGAGTGGGAGGAGAGGACAGAGGAGGTGTGGAGTGTGCAATATGAAAAGGAGAGAAAATCAGAAGAGAAAGGAGGTCACATAGTTGAGTCCAGCCCAGGCTTCCTCTTTGTTCAGTCAGCAGACAAGTCTCTGTTTGTTGTCGTTACATACCTACAACACACTTCTCTCCTCCCCGCTTATGCCACTGTTTTCTAAACATGTCCCTGCATGATGATACACCTCCCTACCTTTCCATAAGGTGCACGTAAAAACATGCCCTTTTGTCGCTCTATATTTTTACGTAATTTAAACCCTTTTTCAATTAATAATCTGCTTTCAACCATAGTGTCTTACTTTTATTACTAGTTCTGAAGTGTTCTGCTCACCTAACACCCTTGTGTTATCTTCTCTCTTTTGTGCTAATGCGTCAGACTGGCTGTGCTGTGAGGCCTCTGCAACCAGTCTGTCTTATGTTATTCAGACCTTACAGTTTACAAGACAAAAGAAAATAATAAACTAAATAGAGATGAAATGATGTGAAAATGTTGTACCACAATTATATTGACCAAAAATATTGCAGTTTTCAGTGTTATCAAGGTATTTTTACTCATATTTGATGAGAAAAGTACTAAACCACAAACTCAAGTTTTAAATAATGTATTTATTATTGATAACAATGATGATAATATTTTTATTATTTATCAGAGCGGTGGAGAGCAGGTTTAAACCTCTTGTTTAGTTCAGATGTAGACTGCATACGTCAGTCAGGAGAAAGTATCAGTTAAACGCATGCAAATTTGGCGACAGTGGTCTAATTTTTACAACAAACATCAAAGGCACGCTGCTCGGTGCCCCTGCAATTTGCAGACATGCTAACTGTGCTTAATGCAGGACTATATAAACCGAAACATCATGGTAATTACGGTAATTAATTATTAACTGATACAACTAAGTGCCTGAAATGTTACCGTGTTGTACCTTGAAATCAGTAGCTAAGTTTGATCCCTGATACTAAGTCTACAAATGCTCAGTTCATCACACAGATACAGACTTGTTGAGGTTTTGGAGAAGCAGAAGCTTCAGATCAATCACATTACACCAATATAATGCATACAAATACAAACACCTCTTCATTGTATATCGCCAACAACTTGATTAACCTGATTAAAGCCACCTCCTGCTGTCAGGGCAACAGTTGGCTGCTGTCAGAGTGTATGCCTGTGACATTTGCTGGCACATCATTAAGCTTCAGCGACTTCCAGTGTTGACACCAGATGCATCTGACTGAGTGTGTGGCCAGCTAGAGGACATTACAAAGTGAGATTAGATATCCTACATTTTCCATGCTGTAGTTCTGTTCCTAATGTTATTGTTTCGTGTTTTTTTTCTCTCAGATAACTTCACAACCCTAAAACAGCAGCAACCATGTCAGACCTTTGTGTTGGAATCAATGGGTGAGTTGGAAACACACACAGGCGCCTCACACTGACTTTACGATGGTTAACATAGGACATCTGGGATAAGAAGCGTTCACCGTTTTCTCAATTATTACTCATGGTTAGTATATATGGGGGGGGGAGCATTTGATGAAATTATAAGTTAACAGTTTCTGATATGATAGAATGGATCAGTGCAGTACTGTTTAAGGCTGTTATTAGATCCATGTGAGGTCAAAGGGGTGGTTTGACATCCTGGGGAGGTTCACTACCATTATCCCACAATTCTAACTCTCTGTCTTTCTCCTCACTGCAGATTCGGTCGTATCGGCCGTCTGGTCCTGAGGGCTTGCCTTGAGAAGGGCATTAAGGTCGTGGCCATCAATGATCCCTTCATTGACTTGCAGTACATGGTGAGAAAACGCTCATGCTCATCTAAGTCTACAGTGTATATTGTTGGAAGAGGCTACTTTACAAAATAGGAAATGGAAAAACTGATAAACTGAACCAAAGTTACACGTCCGGGGAAATTTTTTCAACAGCTAAAATAAGTGTGAGTTTTCCTCTCTATCTATTACTTAATTTAGAACCAAAAACTTCCAGTAGCTCCAACCCCTGCCCCTCCGTCACACTCAGCACCATATCTACTATATGCGCTTTACATCTATGACTGCACTGCCGCCCACCCCACCAACACCATCATCAAATTTGCGGACAATCCAACCCTGGTCGGTCTTATCTCTGGAGGAGACAAGTTGGCCTACAGGGATGAAGTACAATAACTGACGCTGTGTTGTGCAGCAATCAACATACTGAGGGACTCCTCCCATCTAGCACCCCACATGTTTGACCTGTTGGTCCTCTGGCAGGCGCTACAGGTCTATCAAGGCTCGCATCAGCAGACTGAAAACAGTTTCATTCCCTGGGCTATAAGAACACCATCAATAACAAGCAAGCCTTAACCTTGCACTCTACCCCATATGATGCTCTTTTGTAAATCAGTGCAATATGATTACATTTATTTTATTATTTACTCAAATGCAATGTGGACATAATCATTTTATCTTGAAATTATTTAATTTGTATTTTGTGACTTCTGATGAATGAATGTGTGAAGTGGTATGGTGGTTGATGCTTTTGTTTTTAAACTTGAGAAGAACTGCTACTTTCATTGTATCCTATACAATTACACTACATCTTTCTATTCTATTCTAAATGAATATATAGGTCTGTATTAAGACTATGTATTAATAATATAGTGCCATAATAAGTATACATTTTTGTGATAAAACAAACAGAAACTCCTTTACCTCTTTATAGCCTTGCACAACAACCCCATTGTTTTCCTCTCGCCTCCTAGGTCTACATGTTCAAGTATGACTCCACCCACGGCCGTCACAAGGGTGAGGTCTCCCACGAGGATGGCAAGCTCATCGTCGATGGCAACGCCATCTCTGTCTTCCAATCGTAAGTGATGAAGATGATGATGATTGGGTTTGAGTGGATGTTGCTGCACAGATATCTGACCCACATCAGTAGCATTTTAATTTTAGCAGATAGGTCTGTAATGGAGGCAGCCATCTAAAAGTTCATGTTGAATTAGGAATTGATTTTTCCAGTTTCAAGGTGATCTAGCTTATGCCATTTTGTTTTTTATAACCTGAGTGAATTCCTGGCAATGGAACAAGGCCGTCTGCTGCCTCAGGGCTCTCTCCTGTCGCCCCCCCTCCACCCGGCTGTTTTTTTAGTCCATTGACTAATTGTACCTCATGTCTGAAAACGGCCGTACCAACAAAAAGGAAGCTTATATAAGAGGCATTCCATTCACAGTTTCACAGCTCCTCTATTGTGAGATTTTCCATTCTTGTTCATTGCAAACACTAAATCATCCAGGATGTACTTATCTAACAAGATTAGCTCTCACCCCCACCTCTCACTGAATGTAATTTGTTCACTAGGCACTGGTACTGTTATGCCTCCGGGCAGAGGCATAATGTTTTCGGGTTTGTCCGTCCCTTTATTGTGAACGCGATAACTCACCAACAATTGAAGGAATTTCAAAAACATTCACTTTTTGTGTTCAAAGATCAAGGTCACAGTGGCCTCTTGGACATGATATATCAATTCTGTCCCTCAAGGAATTTCTTGACCATTTTTCATTCAATGTTTAATTGATAAGATTTCATTGGTCAAAAGTCACGGTGACCTCATATGAGTCTGATGAATATAGACTGAAACTTGACTGGCCGGGGGGATATACAACTGCAGGGTGGTAATTTTGTAATTTTGTTGTCACTAGATTTGTCCCTCAGGTTTAACATAACTGTACCATAATCATTTAATCTTTAAGTGACACTTCTCTGTCTGTGACTCCAGTATGAAGCCAGCAGAGATCCCCTGGGGCAGCGCTGGAGCCAAGTATGTTGTGGAGTCCACCGGAGTCTTCCTCAGTGTGGAGAAGGCCTCTGTTAGTACATACACACAAACACATGTACATGTACATAAGACAAATTGACCCAGACTACCAGACAGTCCTGTTTCTAACCTCCCTCTCTCTCTCTCTCTCTCTCTCTCTCTCTCTCTCTCTCTCTCTCTCTCTCTCTCTCTCTCTCTCTCTCTCTCTCTCTCTCTCTCTCTCTCTCTCTCTCTCTCTCTCTCTCTCTCTCTGTTCTGGCCAATCACAGCTTCACCTCCAGGGTGGAGCCAAGCGTGTGGTTGTGTCCGCCCCCTCACCTGATGCTCCAATGTTTGTCATGGGAGTTAATGAGGACAAATATGACCCCTCCTCCATGACCATCGTCAGGTAAGATACCCGTGGTGGCAGACAAGCATGTCACTAAATTTATAGTAGAAATACATACAAATATGTTCCATAACTTCACCAGAACTCAAGGTTTAGGTGAAGCACATCCATTTTTTATTGTGTAAATATGACCAGTTGTATCATTCTATTTATAGTAATGCCTCCTGCACCACCAACTGCCTGGCCCCCCTGGCCAAAGTCATCAATGATAGCTTTGGCATCGAGGAGGCTCTTATGGTAGGTCATATTTAATCTGTGTTTGTGCTTCATACTGTAGTTGGTGCTTGCATGTATGCTAAAGATACTATGGAAGATGATTGTTTAATGTATCTGATATGACACTGTCCTCTGTAGACTACAGTCCATGCATACACAGCCACTCAGAAGACTGTGGACGGTCCCAGTGCTAAGGCATGGCGTGACGGCCGTGGTGCCCACCAGAACATCATTCCAGCCTCCACTGGTGCCGCCAAGGCAGTGGGCAAAGTCATCCCTGAACTCAACGGGTAAGGACATGTAAATTTGTTATCAGTCTTATAATCACCGTTGTTATTTCTGGCAAGGAAGCTGAGAAAGACCGAAAACATTTATCTCATCATTCTGTCTCGTTCTCTCTCTATAGTAAGCTGACAGGCATGGCCTTCAGGGTGCCAGTGGCTGATGTGTCAGTGGTTGACCTGACATGCCGTCTGTCCAAGCCCGCATCTTACTCTGCGATTAAGGAGGCTGTCAAGAAGGCCGCACACGGGCCCATGAAGGGAGTGCTGGGTTACACCGAGGACCAGGTGGGACAGAATCAATTCGCATACACAGAATCAGTTCACATACACTTTGTATTGCCTGGTTACACAATATCTGACTTGTAACTGACTTTTGTGTTTTGCAAGGTGGTTTCCTCTGACTTCATCGGTGACACCCACTCCTCCATCTTTGATGCTGGTGCTGGCATTGCCCTCAACGACAACTTTGTCAAGCTCATTTCCTGGTGAGTTTTCACAGTCTGTCCCCACATGTGAAAAGCCTTTGTCTTCTCAAACCTGATCTTTTAATAACAATTCTTCAATCGCCTTGTTTTCCCTCCCTCCAGGTATGACAACGAGTTTGGCTACAGCCACCGTGTCGCTGACCTGCTTCTGTTCATGCACTCCAAGGAGTAGACACTTCCTGTTGAGAAAGGAAGTCAGGAAAGGGACCACCCCCAACCATCCTCCGTGCCCTCTCTTCTCTTTTACACACAAGCCCCACCCCTAGCCAAGTCCTTTCATCACAGCCTTTAGCTCTACTACAGCATACGTAGGTAGCAGCAACAGCGTGTTTGAGTGTTTGGTTTGTTTTTCCTTTAATAACAAGACGATTGGTCAGTGACAGTATTTTGTGTCTGTGTGCCCCCCTCTCCACCTCCCTCTGCCACTTTAGATGTGTCGTTATGGCTCATTACTATGGTAACTACTGTATCCATCACTGTTGGTGTGTTTTAAAGGCTAAATCACCAGTGGAAGGAGGAAGCTGAGAGGTAGAGCTACTGTAACTCCACTAAAGAGTAATGAGACAAAGAAATAAAACTTGAAAACCTCAAGCTGTCCAGGTTTCTATTTTATCATCTGTTCACTGTTGTCTATGGCGCCTCTGAACTGACACACTGAAGAAAAAATGGATTCAACATAAGGCTGGACAATAAAACAATATCAATAATTAATGCAATATGATTTTCATCACTCGCAATATGAAGATATTGGTATAATGCCAATGAATTGTATAAGCACTGAGTGGTGGTATAGCGGAAGTTAAGTTTAAAGTTTAAAACCACAGCATTCACTCAGGAGCAAAAATCTGTCATTAAACTTAAGACAAATAATAATGTGATATTGTGATAAGTCATCAATATCATCTTACATAAAAAAAATACTTATACAGTTTTTTGGCCATATTGCCAGGCTTAATTATACAAGTCTGACACGTCTTTTAAAAATATTAATGGTTAATTCATTAAAGACTAGAAATTGAAAGCTTTATGACTTTAACCTCTAGGGCAGTGGTTCTCAAATGGGGGTACGTGAGATTTTTTTTTTATATATTTCAAATTAGCATCCATTCAAAAATCCTTTAAAATTTGTTATTTAATAAATATTCAATAAAATATAAGTTTAAGTTCATGAACAGAATTTTATATTCAGTAGGCTATTCAATTTCATTAACCTAAAAACCCAGAGTCTCCCCCATACCGATGGCTTGACCCAACCTGGCACACGCAACCTCTCATCACCTGTCATCACTGCAGTGCCGCCTTGAAAACTCTGGAGTTTGGGCTGAAGCGAAGCAGCAATGCCGCTGAAACACGGAGGGACAATTGCCAAAGAAGGCGAGACCAGAGCCAGCAAAATTCCGTCAGTATTTACAAGAAGGTCGAGACTTTAACTGATGTTTTCAGATTTATTTGAAACTTCCCTAAACCACACCGAGAGCTTGCGCCTCTTCGGAGGGGCGCTAAATCACACTTTTCCGTTGTGAAGTTACAAATTCATTACAGGAACTCCGCGTCTCTACCGGAACACTTTAAAAATAAAAGCATTTTATAAAAAAAACGGAAATGAAATTGTCTGACCTTAATGCGAGCAAATATTTCACAATAAAAATAACAGAAAGATACTTCAACAATATTAACAATAACTTAGTTTGGGTAATTAACACTTTGTGTTTTTTCTATGGGGAGACATTAGCCACAGTGGCATTAAGGCAACACATCTTCAGCGGTATCTCCAGACAAAACATGACAGTCATGTTGGTAAACCACCTGAGGTTTTTTAAGAGGAAGTTTCTGAATTCACGTCATCTCAAGAAACGATGCAAAAAGCCTCCCCGAAGCAAACAAACAAGCTACCTGTCACTTATCAGGAAAAACTCCTGGAAGTATCATCTGACCGTGGCCTCCAGATGAAGTTTGCCACATCCACACTCACAAAGTTTTGGGTGTGTGTGAAGCAGGAGCACCCACACCTGGGACGGAAAGCCTTGGAGCAGCTACTACCCTTTGCCTCCACACATTTATGTGAGGCCTCCTTCTCTGCAATGAGTGTGATCAAAACAAAGCAAAGAAACAGACTGTGCAATGAGAAGAGCTTGATCACAGCAGTTGCTTCCCTGCCACCAAGACTGACAAAGATCCTCAGTGAACCATAAGCACAAGTTTCTCACTAAAATGTAAACGCAAAAGCACCCACTCAGCTCAATGCAACAATGTAATCTTAAGTGCTATCAGTTTGTAAATTGAAGATAGTACTCTTTTCGATCCATAAAGAAGATATAGGATGATACATATTTAAACATTTTATTTTGAGCTAAACTTTTATTTAAAATTAAGTTAATGATTTATTTTTTGTGAAGAAGTGTTTATCTATAATAAAGTTCATGAGTTCAGTTTGAGAACATCTTTATTATGATCCAAAAAAAGATCACTTTAGGTTGATAATTATTTTTATGTTCACAAATCTTTATTTATAATTGAGATAATTATTTATTTTGTAATAACTCTTTAGTTATTTTCATATCATTTTATTTCCAAATAGTTCAAGAGAGAGAGAAAGTGTCTAGTTACAAGGTTTATTAAAATCAGACACTAATGGCACAGCACTGTGTATTGCATCTTTCTTTCAACCAAAAATGCTTTGCGCTGGTTAAGAGGTACCCGGCTGAATTTTTTTTTCAAAGGTTAATCACTGAAAAAAGGTTGAGAACCACTGCTCTAGGGGACACTAGCATGAGAGGATTATAAGCAAATGCACTCAGGTTTTCTAGCATAAGTATAAATGCCATATTGTCCAGATAGAGGTAGGAGGCATCATAGCAATTTATAAAAACTTCATGGATAAGAACATTGGCTAGGGACACAGGAAGAGAGGACAGAAATATTAAATTGAAGGAGACCAAACCTTTGTTAAGATTAAGATACATTTATTTACACACACATACAACATGCAAGGGGGGGAATTTGTTTTCTGCTATGACCCATCTGGTGTTCACAGGAGGACACACAGAGCAGTGGGCAGCCATGCACGGCGCCCCGGGGAGCAGGTGTTAGGGGAGTAAGGTGCCTTGCTCAGTGAAACTTAGACAGTGGGGTGGGATAGGCACACTGACAGTGTGGAACAGATCCAGGTGTTGTCCAGGTGTTGTCCGTCCAGGTACGTTGTTTTTGTTGTCACTCTGTGGATTCGAACCAGAGACCACCGTCGGATTTTCTGCCCACAGTCCAACTTTCTGCCACTAGTCCACCGCACCTATATACTAAATGAGTAATATAAAACTAATCATATTTAAATTCTTATTGAAAAAAAGTGTAATTCCTGCAGTAATTCATCAATAGCTGTGGCCGGCACAAACTAAATATGTTCCAAATTCAATATAACTGAGGCTATGTTCTGTTCAATAACCTTGGGAAGATCTTCACTACTAGAATAACTATGTCCATCTACATCAGTTTCAGATTCTGCATCTGTATCAGCAGCACAACAAGCAACATCAACAACTGAACTGTCTGATTCTTGTAACCACAGCAGCTACAGTGACAACCTCAGCTTTAAAATCATCTAAATTATAGGGGATTATGTTTGCTGTTCGTATGGTCATGAAATGTATTGTGGATGTTTTTAAACACACGTTTAAACATGCATGTTACACTTTCATGTGTCTGTAAATGTTTGTTTACATGACGGAAGTACTTTCTTTCAATTGAAAGCTCATTAAATGTTCACAACTGACATGAAAATGTAGATAACTCAGATAGACTTGGTGAGTACGGTATATATGACTCAAAAGACTGTTAGAGTATGGGCACGGATGCCTGAGCCTGTTCCCATGATGACCATGTTTTAGCTTGCAATGTTTAAGCAATTCATATGCCCTACTAGTGATATTTCACAAACCTTACATTGCCAAACACATTCACCTGTTCTTCCTAGAAAGAACACAAGATGATGAAGTAACTTGGCTAACATGCTTGCAGAAAACTATGGCTTAGTTAATAGAGACCTTATCAATGCAATCACTTGTAATCACCAAAATTGAGAGGTTGCCCATACAAGATATCAAGATTTGCTGATTTTGTCCTATGACGCTGCACCTGAAAGTAATGGAATGTGTGTGTGTGTGCACTTGTATTTCTTACTTTGTGAGGTCCAGTGGCAAGGAGCACACCAACGGTATGGGGCCCTCAGACGGTGTGGGGCCCAAAATGGTGGGCGCCACACCGTTTATTGCTTTAAATGAGCTCAGGAACCTCCCCTAATGCCCCTGTTGCTTCTTCTTCAGTTGGCCCGCAAGGTAACAAAAAGTGAAAATGTGTGTTTGAAATTATTTGCTCTCTACCGCTCCCTACTTCCGGTTTTGCCATTTTCGCCGATACACACCAACTAGAAGTGTGTAAACTTTCAGCCAATGATACGGGACGTGGGCGGGGCTTAGCGAATGCCGTGCTGTGGACCGGGCCTGCCGCTTAATGGATGACAGGTAAGCTTAATAGTTTTAGTGGAGTTTGACTTGGTTTATATGACATTTTCTTGTTCCTCCCCAAAGTTTCTTGCAACTGCCATGCAACAATTTCACCATTGAGGATTAATAAAATACTATTTTATCCAGATCACTAGCTGCTAATGTTAGCATCGGATTGCCAGCTGCTAATATTAGTGTTGTATCACTGACTTATGTTAGCATGGGATTGCTAGCTGCTATTATTAGCATTGGATCGCTAGCTATTAATATTAGCATCGGATCGCTAGCTAATGTTAGCATCGGATTGCTAGCTGCTATCATTAGCATCGATCGCTAGCTGCTAATATTAGCATCTGATCGCTAGCTAATGTTAGCATCGGATTGCAAGCTGCTATCATTAGCATCGGATCGCTAGCTGCTAATATTAGCATCGGATCGCTAGCTAATATTAGCATCGGTTTGCAAGCTGGTATCATTAGCATCGGATCGCTAGATGCTATATTACAACCAGATATCTTGCTGCTGATGTGCTGTTAAATGTGAATGATTATTTGTATGCTGTTTTTGTTTGCCTTTATAAGTATTTAAACATCACTGCAGCATCAGTATTCCAGTTTGCCTTAAAAAAAAGGCATACATTTATTGTGCATTACAGGGTTGATGCTGTACAAGTATTATTTTTAATAAGAAAAATTGCTTTAAGGGTTGAATCCTGGGGTTCATGATTACTAGTGAATTTTATTATGCTACCGGCACAAACCTCTTGGACACACCTGTGGTCTGATGACTAATCCTAGATAATAAATCCTTGTTTGCTGTCTGATTTGAAAATTATTTTGAAGAGGGTCCAGCCTGCTGAAGATGCAATATCGTTGGTTCTGTCTTCAAGGGACAAGCAGTGTTTTATAGAAAAATATATTGATAGTTACAAAGGTAAGAAGCATGTCTGGTCCAGTCGGTGTAGCATATTGTGCATTTCTCAGTACTATTCATTATCATGTACATATGGTATAAATAATTATTTGAAATAGACATCAGAAGCAGATATCTTTAAAAACATCTTGCTTATGGCTGCTGTTTAAGTAAAATGAATGCAGCCTTGTATGGGCAATTTTACATAAGCCTGGCTTCTATCATAAATATTTACATTAAATATAGTTGAAATAGATTCAATTGCACAACTTTTTTTGTGGTATATGGCTTGTGTGCACATGCATTATAAATACATATCCTTGTTGTTGGAGAATGATTACATGCTAGCTCCAACTTATTTAAAAGAGGGCTGCATAATTAATCAAATAGTAATTGTGATCATTATTTTGGTCTTCCACAATTAAATAAACATGATCGACTGCAATATTGACATATGAAATCCAACAGAGTAGAAAGCAAGACAAAAATCAGAGGCAGAAGCTAGTCTCTCGAAACAAAGCATCATCCCATTGTTTTTTTAGGTAATTCAGATTCAGGAGAGTTGTGATCATAAACAACAAAAATCTTATCCAAAGAGTGCATGCCACTTGCCTGCTCCACAAAGCAACACAAATATTAAACCCCCTGAATAAATCTCCATGAACTGCGGTTTAGGGTTGGTAATGAATAATCGATATTCGAATATTCGTTCATTAAGAATTATTCGAATAACAATCCAAGCCTAATGAAAATCGTTCTAGTCCTGCGCATTATGAGAACAACATCTTCCGGTGTCTTGTGGAGCTCGACTTCCTACAGCAGATGAGTGTAACGGGTGCTAAATCCCAGTCAGATATCTTAACGAGTTCATGGTCAGTGATGTGTACATCTAAAGAAAATATGTATTCACTCTAACCGCCCCATCCTTTCCCGTAAACTCACAGACCAGGGTTCCTAAACTGAAAAATAATGCCTTAGTGAATAATCGATTAATTGTTCAATAACGTTATGAATATTCGAACATGAAAACTCCTGTAAAGTCCCATCCCTACTGCGGTTCGATAAATGCATGAAGGCCAAGAAGGAGAATATTGTATTGATCCAATATTTCGCCGCTGCTCAAACATCAACTCAAAAATCATAAACCGCAACACTGTGAAGGGTGTTATCATTGTAAGGTAGCGAACTGATGCAAAACATGAAAGTGAATGCAGTGCTCTCTTTAGGTACAAATCTGTGAATATTTTGCATCAATTTCAATCATGTTTTTGCCCTGTGAATGGGATTGGAAATCATGCTCTTTTTATTTAAATGTTAAAGTGCGATCAAAATATTTTGACTCTATAATCAATTGATAACTGTCATAAACCCCTTTTGGTTATAATCATGTAGCCCTACAAAGTGTAATAGGAGGTTTTGTTACTTTTTAGTATTGATGCTTCCAAAGAAGACGGATCCCTTGGAAGATTGGTTAATGACAACCACAAATATCGAAACTGCACCATACGACAAGCCACATTAATGCCTATTTTCCCTTAAGCTTATTGAGGTAGGAACCGAAATAGTCTCCAACTCTGGTGACTCAAAAGGGCCAAGCCATGAAAAGGTGACTAAATAATACTTCTAATGTCTAAATATTTGTATTTCTCCATTTATATAGAATTGATTGTGATCTGTGTTTTGAAAGATAATTATATGATTTCTCAGAACTAAATATTACAATATTACAGTTTTTTATCTGAATTTCCGGTGACCAACTTGCAGACTCCTGCTGTGGCAGTAGAGACCCAGATATTAAAAGCTGATCCGAGCTGCCATGGAGATTCCAATACTGACAGTGCAAACTCACAGGTAAAAGAATGATGAAGACGCTGTCATCACAAACTGTTTATCTAGACCTCTACACTATCTAGTTCATTTACAAAGATATTGTGGTGTTGATATAGCATTCTGATACAGCTTTACATTGAGGGTTACTCATTGGTTGATGTGGTAGACTTCTGATGAAGGAACATAGTTCATGACGAGGGAACCTCACTAAAATGAGCACACATACATCTCTAGTCTTTTCCTTATGGGGCCCAATTCATCTCAAACACACACATTAATGTTTCTAGTGATGCTTAATGGGGCCCTTCCGTTTGGATCTCACTTTAAGAGATTTTACTCATACACACACACTTATAAATGTGTCTAGAGATGCTCTAATGGGGCCCTCCTGTTTGGATCTCACTTTAAGAGATTTTACATCAGTAAGGCAATTCATCTCATTATCTAAACCAAGTTATTACAGAAATAATATTACACTCTCTGAACTGTTATATGTTTAAAAAGGGTATTTTGAATGTGATCCGCTGCAGCCTCTTATATGTTGTTATGGCTGTAGTTCAGATCTTCAGAAACGTCTGTGCCACACACTTACCTTTGGTTATATGCTGTTTTAGAATCGTTTATCACAGAGCTGACTTTTGTAACTTGTCAATATCTTCAAAACCTCATCTACATCAATTCATTATGTGTTTTTGTTTTTTATCTGAATTCCCGGTGATCAACTTGCAGACTCCTGCTGTGGCAGTGGAGACTGGAAAGCAGTCAAGTATTTCATAAAAAATAGGATTACAGCAATGAAAAGGAAAATGTACGAATTTGCAAGTTATTTATTGTTGTTGAGTGTGTATTTAATATTTTCGTGTGTGTTATGTTGAATGTGCCTGCCATTATGGGTTGGCACGGGTCTATACCCTAAGTGAGAGCAGCTTTTTTTTTTTACACAATTTTTGTTTTGTACAATGTTTGTATTTAATATTTTGTAGTTATGTTAAATGTGCCTACCATAAAGGGTTGGTCTGGTTCTATACCCTGAGTTTGTAAAAAAATGTTGTTTGTGAGAGCAGCTTTTTTTCCACGAAACATTGTTTAGTACAAATTCTTGAATAAAAGTCTCCATTATACAGATATGTTGAGGAGGAGGTCATTATTTGTTGTCACTGAGCTAACCAGGGATGTGAATTGGTTGGTGTAGAGGGAAAAGAGACAAGATGCACAATGTTGTGATTTTATCCTAAAATGGTTTGCATCAGTTAAATCATAGGAATCTTATCTTCCAAAAATAGTATTAGTGTACTTAAACTGAGTTTATCCTCCACTAACGTTGACATCCCCGCTAAGATAGAAAAACTAGAGATATGTATGTGTGTGTGAAATTGGACCTCACAAGAGTGGAACGCTAGAAACTGGGCTCCACAATTGACCAAAAACCTAGCGTGGAGACAAAAGTTTAGAATTTTGTAAATTCAAAGTGATAGCTCTGTTTAGGATTTTTTTTATCATTTTCCCAGATTTTCTACAATGCTGTAGAACCATTGGAAATGGTGGACCCCACAATGTTACAAAGACAGAACGGACCTCCTGACGTGACAAAAACGAGTGTGTGTGTGTGTGTGTGTGTGTGTTCATACGATATATTTTTTCTAAATATTTTAAGGCCACGGTGTCAGGACATTGTTTTTAGTTCAGCTGGCCCGCTGTGTGTGGCTAACATTAAGTTAGTAGACTGGCTACACGAGACCCGCAGTGTACCACAACCAGAGTTACCTTTCACGGGGTCAAGCTAGTCACTGAGCAAAGCTGTGTTGCTAACTAGTGCTAAGCCAGATAGCTGAACGGAAGTAGCCTAACTTGAAGCAGTGTTTTCCAAAGTAGGTCCTCTGCTTTGGAAGCAACGCTGCGATGAAGTCAGGCATATTTCACAACCAGTGTGACACTACGTTAACCAGGGTCGAAGCGATGCTATTAGCTAGTGTTGCTTTTGCAACAGGCCATGATGCAGCCAGAGCTAGCCAGCCTTTAGTTATACAGGCCATACTGCATATCAGATGCGTGTTAATCCAAATTCTCTAATAAAACGGCCACAAATCCCTGATATGAATTGATTAGCTCTAAACCCTGACTGAAAGTCTTCATTACATTACTTTACTCGAGAAACTCACACAGCTGATACAAGATCACGAGTTTGGTTAAAACAATGAGTAGGTTGGTCTACTACACGCTGATGGAAACCAATTGAGTCTAGTACTGAAATAAATGCTACGCTAAGGCTATCATTATTATTTTCAACATGAATATTAAAGTCACCGACAATAATAATTTTATCTGGTTTTAGGACTAGGTTTGATCAAAAATACTCAGGTAATTCCGTAACAAATTTGGAATAAGCCCAAGAAGCACGGTAAACTACAGCAAATATGATTGGTTGTTGGTATTTCTTGAATTGGTTTGGAAGACTGAGAACAGGACTTTCAAATGAGTTGTAGCTTAGTTTAGGTTTAGGATTAATTGTAGACTGGAGTTAAAAATAGCAGCAACTCCACCTTCCCGGCCAAAGTCTCGGGGGACATGTGTATTTACATGACTGGGGGGAGTACATTCATTTAGGCTGTATGTTAATCGGGAAGCAGCCAGGTCTCAGTGAGGGACATTAAAACAATTTTTTATCTGAGGACTAGTTCATTTACTAAAATATACTTCTATGATAGTGATATCATGTGTTAAAGTCCACATTTAAAAGTCTTTGTTTGATGAGCTGTTGCAGAGGTTGTGTACATTTTTATTAGTTTTTGTTTAGAATTCTCCCTCTGTTAATGTTTAATTTAAGTAATTTAGAGGGACGTTGTAGCCTGAAGTTGTCATACTCATAATTCTAGTCAGAATATGAGTCTGATACCGCCCCATTGGGCTGTGATTATGGGGCATGTTTCAACCGAACCAGGAAAAAAAATGCCTCTTCGCTCAATTGGATAGACCTACAATCAATCAGAGCACAAGTATGTGACGTATGTTAAGCGACGCATAGTTGTTGTCAACAGAACTCAACTACACGCACGCTGGAAGAAGTAGAAGAAGAAAATCAGTAAAAACTATTTTTGCTGGTGTTGTAAAAAGAATTTAATGATACATAGAGAACTTACCAACACGATCAGCATTTTTGAGAGAAACAGTAACGCCGGGTTAACACCGGACGCGGAGGCGACGCCAAAGCGCCGTGCCAAAGCGCTAATCCATAGCGCGCCGGCGCTTGGCTGTTCACACTGGACGCTGAAGCTCCGGGCAGCGCTAATAATATCACCTGTTGATCCAGTAGTGTTCAAGCATATACTTGATGCTAGACAGCCTTGGCGCAGCGCGACGCTTCAGCCTCCGGTGTGACCAGCACAACGGTTTAACATGGGAGTGGATGGTAGTGATGGGAAGTTCGGATCTTTTTACCGTGTCGGTTCTTTGAATCTTGTTCAGTAAAATGAACGAATCTCTTTTTGAGTCATTCGTTCATTTCAAGGGGGGGGGGGGGTGCAAACGATCCAACGACTCGTACCCGGCAGATGAACGAATTGTTCAACTCCCGACCGTGTGTTTGGATCAATGATCGGGTTCATCTGCCCACAGAGTCTTCGGCCGACGTGTCGGCCACACAGAGCGAGCTCATCTCGCCGGTGACCGCGGTGTGGGCGGCGCATGGGAAAATCGCCCGGCACCTCCATACCGCTGCACGTCCACCCGGACATGAACGGGAATCTACGGAGCTGCTGATCCGCACGCTGCCAGCACATCCAGCTTGCCCGCTTCATCCGCGGACACAGAGCTTAATCTGCTGCTGATCCACTGACATAACAATGCCGCATTCAAATAAAAATGTGGGAAAGAATATTGTACAGTATCTAATATTGTGTTGGTCATATTTAAATCATTCATTATTTTTTTGGGGGGGAAAGAGAGGATAAAATAAAAGAATCGCATATTAAATCTTAATCGTTCAGCCCTATTCAGCCCTATTTGTTATTTTCACTTTACATTTACACTTACAGTTTAGTGCAGTGTAATTATTTCCCGTGATAATTAAATGCCAGTGTGACAATAAATGACAATTTAAAACCATACAAACTGTCATGTTTTACTGTATTTAATAGAGGAGGTTTTCTTAAAAATATATGATCTGCCACACAAAGTCATGGCTACTTTTTAACAGCGGTCACGCGAAAGGGAGTGAGGTAACTGTTTCCTCTTCTGAGCCTATGGAGGTCACGTAGAAAATGATCCAAAGACTCGTACCCGGCAGATGAACGAATCGTTCACCTCCCGACCGTGTCTTCAGATCAGGGTTTCGTTCTTCTGCCAACAGAGTCTTCGGATCAGTGATTCGTTCATCTGCCGGATACGAGTCTTTGGATCCTTTTTCACGTGACCTGCATCAGCCTATGCAACAGTCCCGATGCGCAGCCACGAGAAAATGAACGAATCTCTCTTTGAGAGGACTCGTTACTCCCGAGTCCTTGTAAGGATTCGTTCAAAACGAACGAATCGTTCACGACCGACACATCACTAGTGGATGGGAGCCAGCTGTTATTTAAGGCTTGGCGCTGCGCTTACGCATTGCTTCAGCGTCCGGTGTGAACCCGGCGTAAAGGTGAATGCACGTACAAACAAGTTCTCCGTTTAGGATTACAACTCCACAACACATCAAACAAATCGTATCGCATTTGTCGCTCCTGTAAGAATTTAATAACATGGTTGGAACGCGACATTCCCGTGTTTAAAAAATGGACAGACGACGAAGGAGACCAGGCTGAAGAAGCGTGTTCATCACGTCCGGGGGCCCAAGCGCTCTTTGGTGAGGTGGTTGATTACGTTACTGTTGATCATCTGTCCATCATCGTAGAAAGCCCGCCCTGACAATTTGATTGGTCCGGGCATAGTTTCTCCCCAACGGAGTGATGCCAGACTAAACTTCCCAACCTCAAATGTCGTGGGCGGGGCTAAGTTTGTCTGGCATCCAGGCTAGGGACGGTGGACAGACACAGTCTCTATGGTATTGTGGTTGTGTGACTGATCCAGAGGAAGCGCAGAGAAGTGTGCAGCACTGCAGCTCTGCGTCCTGGTCCCAACTCTGGGTTGTCATTTTATGGACTGAGTAATATTTCTAGATAAGAGAGCTGCTCCAACCCAAGTGGGATGAATTCTGTATCTCCTAACAAGACCAGGTTTCCCCAAATAGGACACCACCTCGACAGCCAACGGTTAAAAGACAATGTGTGGCTGAACATGTCAAACCTGTCGTGTTAGGAAGTGGTCCAGACAAAACTACACTGTCCAACATTGTTTTTGCAAAAGCACACATACGAACCCGGGAGTCGTTGCTTCTTACGGGAATTACGATCTTACTGTATTTACGTTTTCTTTTAGCCAGCAGCTTCAGATTGGATTCGATGTTGCCTGCTCTGGCCCCTGCCATTCAAATGACTATGGTCGCTGGTGTCGCCAATGACCAGAGTTTGCTTCTCAACGGGTCTGTCGTTGAGTGGAGAGAATCTGTTTGAAAAGTGAACTAGTGGGTCTTTAATCGTGGGGATAAACTAGCAGTATGCCCCCTCCGGCCAGTCACCCAGTCGTCCTTGGCTCCCGGCTACTCGGGACATGTCAAGGGACTAAGCAAGCGGGGATGGCTAACTATAGCTAACGGAGGTTCTAAGCTGCGGAGCCGAGCTTCTAAGTCACTAAGCCTCGCCTCCATCGCTACCAATACACTACATTTGTTAAGTGTACCACTACCGTTAACCCTTGTGTTCGTGTTTTGGTCAGTCAGCCAATGTTCATATATGATTAATATTTGTCATTTACCCCTATTAAATAACATTTATTTTATGTGATAAAATCCAATTAAACAAAGAAACATCAATTACAATCAAGATATGTTTGGAAAAAATGAATATGAAACTAGGTTTTTCATTAGTATTGAGGTTTATTTCCTGAACTTAATTAGAAATTGAACACACTCATGTCAGTCTACATGAGAACTGATTTTTGAAGAGAGAAAATCTTTGGAAGACAATGAAAGGGAAGAGTTTAGAGAATATGAAGATCATGTTTCTATCAATTCAGAGTCTGACAGTGAGTTTGAAAAAAAGGATGAGAGTTCATCTGCAGCCAGTCCCAAATCCAGGCCAGGCCATCAGCAGCCAACATATGGATGTCAAAAAATGATGAAATCATTACCAATGTAATAAGGATGCAACCAGGGCCAACACGGATAGCAGTGACTCATGTGCAGGACATCAAGCCTTCTTACGAACTTTTCATTACGTAAATCATTCTGCGCTAATTTGGAGGGACAGCGTGTTTTCGTAGAAAGCTGGAATGAGATGGACCAAACCCATTTATTTGCATACTTTGGGGTTATTATCCTTGCTAGAGTTTTCAAATCCAAAGGGGAATCCACAGAATCCTTGTGAGATGCAGAAACTGGCAGAGATGTTTTACGTAAAATGTGCAAGAATGTGGGAGCAGAGGTGCTTGAAATATACAATTTAACACTTTACGTAGTCCTGGGTCCAGTGGACCCGAACACCACATGTAATATAAATGTGCAGGGGGGTGTACAGTGTACAGTCACTGAAAATATGTTCTTTTATATGTGCATCACAGAAAATGAGCCAAGGCCAATATTTATCGCATCATTTTTCTTTTAGCAAACATTGAAAACGGGTCCCACAGACCCGAACAACATACAAGGGTTAAAGGAGGCAGAGGAGTAGGTGAGCAGTAAATACACTTGGAGCAGGAGAGAGCAATGGAGCAAGAGGGAGGGAGAGAAGCAATTGTTAATGTTAGCCTACGAGGGTGAGCTCAAACCGAAAAATCCAGTGACACGCAGGTGGAAGGACACAGAGTCGCTAAAGCACCAGAGAATGGGGGTTGGTAGTGTGGATGTTTAACTATAGACTGCCGATTTAGCCGTAGTAATATAGAGAAATATTATAATAGCAGAGGAGCTAGTTCAGAGAGAGTGGCCACCAACAGCTGCAGGAAAACATGAAGTGATTCAATTCGCTTACAATTCGTAGTACATCAGTGTGTAGTACGTCAACCTAGAGTGATTCTAATATATATGCCAAAAACAAACATATTTATCTTTGCAAATTATAAAACATCATATTGCTACACCACAACTGATGGCAAAAGGGAGGACTTTCCTTATAAGGTTGACGTCACATTTGTCCCGCTCAGTCAAAATACGTAGTCTCCATCCAAGGCTGGGGTTCACGTGGGCGACGACATGAAGTTTCCGCACACGCGCATAGTCTCCTTTAGTGATCTAGTCAAATAATGTTTCCTCGATTTGTTAACATTACAATTAATACAAAGCATATTTAACTTATGTTTAGTTAATTGAATAAATACACTTGATTTCTTATATTTCAGTCACTTTTTATTTAAAAATATTGCGTAATGTTTTATGAGGGCCAACATTTTTTTTACCCCATTCACTATCCTAATGATGTATTTCCTTTCAAATTAATACGATCACTAGTAAACAATGAATAACAAATAATCCAATTAACCATCCAAAATACGAACCCATTACATCTTTTACATTACATTAAATTTCATTTAGCTGACGCTTTTATCCATCGACTTACAATAAGTTCATTCAGCCTTCAGCCAAAACTACAAAGTACTATAAGTAAGTGCCATTTAAGTGCTACTAAAGTTAAATCATAACAAAATAATTATAATAAAAACACTTTTTTTAACAGGACCTTCTCCAAGCACCTTATGGAAGAGTGGATTGACCCTGAGAATGTCTCTTGGGGGATGATTACACATAGTTCTCGACTTAACAATTCACTGAAGACAATGGCAGTGTAAAGGGTGTGGGGCAGGGAACTTGCAGAAGATAGCCTGGTACCAGATCGTAAGATACCTCAAAAAATCAAATCATACACTTTAAAGTAATTCAAAGAGCATATGCCACTCCTCCTTAACATTTTTAATATAAAATTGGTCACCAATCTAACTGCACTCACTGCCTACATACAAATTTGCCTGCACGTGCACACATTCTTGCTTCAAGTTTAAGTTTTTTTTATATATCCTAACCTCTGAGCGAGAATTGACGAATATACACAGTGTGGGGTCTGAACATGCATACGTAAACACGTAGCCACATTCTCTGAGCTGTGTGGAAGCAAATGCGTCCTGGGCCACATATGAAGGACCGCCTACTCAGCGGTGTAAATCAAGTTTATTTACACTTCTCAGTGCAGATATACTGATTTCTTTGTGACCATTTGTGAACACAAATGACATGATTATTTGCATATAGACTAGGTGATATTCAACAACTATAGATATGTCTGTGAATAGATATAATTTGAGTAGTCAACCTCTGATTAGATCTCTCAGGACGGATTTTAATATCAGGTTTTAACAGGGCAGATGTTAACTCAATGGGAGGATATGGGCGTGCACGTGTGTGCATAAAAAGGGAGTGTGTGGCAGCCCAGGCTGAGAGTTGTTGCATAATGAACCATGCACTGTATTTCTCAGAGCAAGAGTGCAAATTTGTTCGTCCCAACAAATTTTAACAGTGAAATGTTACACCGTGGTACCAAAGGCTTGTTGACAATACATTGCCTCGTGAGTAAATTGAACACATGTGCTTATAATTTGTTATATGATTGAGATGCAATGACACAAAAAAAAAGTAAAACATTTAGGATACTTAAATCATAGCCTACACATTCACTCCAATTTTTACTGGCCGTTACTCATTAATTATGAATTAAGATACTTTCACTTTGGCATGGTACATGTATGTTGCTACCGTGTTAGCTATTTATTTACAATAATTTCAGCACCAACAATCAGGATAAAATACAAAAAAATCCTATTAAGGGCTAATTATTTTTTGATATTCGCATTTAACAGAAAACAGTTTTTGTGCCAGGTACAGGAACTCCAGCACGCACCCGACCCCCCACAAATCGACGGCCTCTGAGAATGGAAGACCCAGAGAGATCTCTGGAGCCCTGAGAAGAAAAGACATGAGCCGCAGATGAAAAACCTGTTGGAACATTTCAGGGCAGAGAAAATAATGTTGCTAAACAGATGCTGTGCACGATGAACTCACATGTACCCAAACGGCTGGATCTCCATCCCCAGCTGGACTTGGGACGCCATCATGACGGAGCCAAAGTCAATTAACTTCACCCTGAAGGGCTGAGCCTTCCTGTTCACGAACATAACGTTGTCTGATTTTATGTGTGTGCAGGACCCCGAGACCCTTCAGAGCATCCAAGGCCACCAAGAGCTGCAGGGACACAAATAATATACAACATTTAGAATTATTTCTTCCATGTGCTATTGTTAGGTGTTAGGTTTCGGTTTCGGGGATCTCTCCATCATGATGCATTGATCGCTGCTACATACCTGCTTGGAAACTGGGCGGATCTCATGAAGAGGACGGTGCTCCCACTCTCGCTGCTCTAGCAGGTCATAGAGACTCATGTCCAGCCGCTCAAACACCAAACAGGTCTGGTCCAGGTGCTGGAATTCTTCATGGAACTTGACCATGTTGGTGAGATCCGCATCCAGGCCACTGATGACTTTCAGCATGGTTACCTGAAGAGAGAAGAGGAGACGTGATGAGACAACACTATCAACAGTTTGTGAGCAGCGACATGTTCTGATCGAGCAGACAACACCTGAGCACAGGAATATAAACAAAGACTTCAGTCTCCTACCTCCTGCTCACAGTCTCAGATCTCAGGATGCGTTCAGACACATTCAGACCTGTATCGTAGCATCGACAACTTGTGATTGGATAACTCAGGATGGATGTTGATCACCTGGTGTGAGCTGTGACTTACGGATGCTCAAACCCTTCATTCTACCCACAGTTATTCTCTGGTGTTCTCTCACTCTTAATCTCCAACAATTTATTGAATCTCAGCAGGTCCTCACACTGCAGCCATGAGGCAGCAGCAGATCCAAATATTATAAATATTAAAAGTATTAAAATGTATTAAAAATATTACCCAGTATAAAAAAGTATTAAACCATTCAATGTATAAAAAAGTAGTAAAGAGTACTTAAAAAATATTTTTACAATGTGTATAGAAAACTACCAATAAATGAAATAATTCAGTCCTCCAATTTCGGACAGCGGCATGAGAAGAACTTTCAAATTCTTTTCAGCAGCTTTCTCTTTCCGCCCGAGGAAGCTTTGGATGCAGCGGTGACGTCTGAGGCCTCGTCAGAACTCCAGGAGACTTCCTCACTGGTGTCATTGAAAGGTGGCAAGCAGGTGGTGCCTGTGGACACTATTGTCAGGTCACAGGCTTTGGCTGCAGCGGTGATGTCTGCAGACTCGTCAGAACTCGAGGAGACTTCCTCACTGGTGTCATCATCTCCGATGGACGACAAGACCGAGGTATCTCTGGAGTTGATCATCAGGTCAGACCCTTTGGAGACTTCCTCACTGGTGTCATCATCTCCGATGGACGACAAGACCGAGGTATCTCTGGAGTTGATCATCAGGTCAGACCCTTTGGAGACTTCCTCACTGGTGTCATCATCTCCGATGGACTACCAGACCCAGGGATCTCTGGGGTTGATCTTCAGGTCAGACCCTTTGGAGACTTTCTCACTGGATTCATCATCTCCGATGGGAGAACAGACCCAGTTAGCCCTGGAGTTGATCTTCAGGTCAGACCGTTTGGAGACTTCCTCACTGGTGTCATCATCTCCGATGGGAGACCAGACCCAGGTAGCCCTGGAGTTGATCTTCAGGTCAGACCCTTTGGAGAGTTCCTCACTGGTGTCATTGAAAGGTGGCGAGCAGGTGGTGTATGTGGACACTGTTGTCAGGTCAGAACACCAGGACAGTTCACTGGTGGCACTTGTGGAGTCTAGAGCCTCCACAGAATCCCAGGAGTCTTGGTCCATGGAGCCAGAGGAGCCGCTGTGTGAGGTTGAACAGTGGACATTGTCCTCAGTGGGGAAGAACCTCATTGCTTCTTGGGAGGTGGTCCGACTGGAAGAGGGAAGACAATCAATTAGTAAATCAGTCACTGTCAATTAATTAAAACCATCGGTCCATCCAACCTGATGTGTTAAGTTCCAGTGTGAAAGGACATGTGGACACTTACTAGTCTCTGCTGTGGACGTCCTCCCTCAGGTGACTCATGGAGATGAAGGGAAGCTTCAGAGCTTGACGAGGAGAGATCCTCTCATCCCCGTCGAGATGCAGCAGCCCCTCCAACAGAGACACAAAGGCCAGGCGGTCTTCCATCTCAGCCACCCCCAGCTTTGGATTGATCTGGAGTTGAAAACAGGCTTCAGGTCAGATGATCCAGCTCCCGATTGACAGATAACTAACTGGTACAAATCCAGTCTTTACTTGTTCAACACATGAGGGAGTACTCGCATGAATCAGGCCGCTGAGGGAGTTCGGCTGCTGGATGAAACTCCTCTTCCTCTGTTTCCATGTTATTAACAGCAGTGAATTCTTCTGCAGTCTGAAGGAACAAAAAGTATTACAGATGACAGTATGATTTAAAAATGCCCCAATTGAATTCTTAAACATAAAAGAACATGTTTAAAACCACATAAAAGTGACAAATAGTAGCAAGTACAATGTACCAAAGAGGAGAGGAGAGAAGGGGAGGGGAGAGGAAGCCAGCATGTCATTGCTCTGTTGGAAATTATATCATAGCAGGGGTTAAACAGCCACCGTTTACCTTGATTTATAATCCCCCCCACCCCACCTCTTGTCCTCCTCCTCTTATTCTTCTCCATATTCCCCACACAGAGGGTGAGGCCTGGCTGTTGGAGGGAGGGAGAGAGGATGGGCATCATGGAGCAAAGAATGGAAATTAATTAGACTCTGAAAAAATAAATCATAAAATTAAGGACGAAGGAATGACTCCAATTTTAGATTTGTGTTGACACTGGGAAAGAGGAAAACGTTTTCATACTGAAAACAGTTGGTTTTCAGCATGCTGTTTATGGACGCAGAAGTTTGGTGGTGATAGGACAATGCAGAGTGGAGTTATGACAACATCGTCTCCTTTGGCGAAGGATGAACCCTCGCCGTACCTCAATGTTTACACGGTTTGAGGAAATGTTCCAATTCTGAGAGGGAGAGAGACATAAAGATTCCTTTGATCTTTGACCACTGACACTGCAGGAGTGGAGTTGTTTGTTTACGGCTCAGCATCGAAGGATTCATGGTCCATGTATGTCCGCGATACAGAACATCGTGTTTTAATGGCGTGTAATCAAACTTTGACGCCACGGTCACACGTGTGGCGAAAAATCGATCTTTTAATAAGTCTGTATCTCCGTCTTGTTGTGATGACACTCATGCCAATTTGAAGTTGATCTGATGTAAGCCCTGGTACAAGTACCTCAAAGTAAAAATGTGGCATATGGCCAAAATGGCCACTAAATGCAAAATAGCAGGCTTTCTGTAGCGTTGATCCATATATGTCCGTGATACAGAACGTTGTGTTTTAATGGCGTGTATCAAACTTTGAGGCCACGCCACGGTCATACCGTGTGACGAAAAATTGATCTTTTAATAACTTTGTATCTCCATCTTGTTATGATGACACTCATCTCAATTTGAAGTTGATCTGATGAAAGCCCTGGTACAAGTACCTCAAAGTAAAAATGTGGAATATGGCCACTAAATGCAAAATAGCAGGCTTCCTGTTGCGTTTTTCCAATTACACCTAAGACTTTTTTGTTTGTCTGGTCATGATACACCTGTGTATCGATTTTTGTGAAGATCGGTCAATGTGAACATGTTCCGGGGGTCCCGGGGGCACCGTTGAGCCATTTTGCGTCACCCATTGAAAATTCCTCCAGAATATGTAAACACTTTCTAACTTTCTGCAAATTTTGGTAAGAATTTGAGCATGTTAAAGTCCTCAAAAAGCCAATTAATTTGTCTGAATAATAATAATAATCCTTACAATTTCAATAGGGCCTCACCCTGTCAGGGCTCAGGCCATAATAATAATCCTTACAATTTCAATAGGGCCTCACCCTGTCAGGGCTCAGGCCATAATAATAATCCTTACAATTTCAATAGGGCCTCACGTCAGTCAGTGCCTGTCAGTGCTTGGGCCCTAATAAAAGCATCAGTAACAAATTATATACACACATTATTAGAAGGTACAATGATGATTACAGCGAGTCTTGGTCAGAATACAGACTGTGTCCTAATATAGAAGAAATATTTCCCCTAAAAAGTCATCATATTTTTACTATGATTTGTGCTGCAGTGCCACCTACTGGTACATTTATCATTCTGCAACAGGAAAAACTGTTGAATGCAAGTATGGATGATATTTTACTTTTTAAAATAACGTCCTAGCTTAAGAGACTCCCAGATTCACTGAGCTGTGACACCAAGATGTTACTCTACAGATACATTAAGTTTACCATCTAAAGTCTTTACTGTGTGTTACTATAGAAAATCATGATGGAGTAGATCAAAATACATGACACAACATCAGTGAATGAAAGAGATATAATTCAGAATACATTTTATACAAGATACATATTTATTTTATATGCATTATATAAATTAGTTGAAAATCAACACTGGTAAACATAAATTAGTTTTTAAAGGCTCCCTTAAATATACATACACCAGCCACTCAGGGTAACTCTGTCTGTAAATGTAATAAAAAAACACATCAGAGCTGCAAACCTTAGGGTCATTCTGTCTATTTGCCATATTACGCATTTGATTTAACAAGATGCAGATCTTGCATTGAGCTTGAAAAAATAAAGAAAAATGCATTTTCAAAACTAGAAAAGTAAACTGGAGCGAACACCTCGGCCAAGACCTAAGAGTTCTCCTATTAAAAACATCTAAATAACTAGATTGTGATTTGTATTTTGATCTGCAACAAACTGCACCCACTCATAATTATCCGTCCCCTGAATGTACCGGATTTTCCGATACATGAATTATTCGGAGAAATCAAAAGAATATGTAGAAAAACCTTCTATCTCACAGTGTTCTCCTTTGTGGAGGTAAATAAATAAAAACACTAGTGCGACTAGATGTGTCTTTATCTTTAGTCTTAATCCCTCAGCTGACATCTTCATTTTCGACTCCTCTGACCTGCTCTTCCTTTTAATTCAAACACCAAAATGCATATTGTTTAAAAGCATAACATTCCAACAGAACTAATATAAGTGGAGTCGGGTAGACAGAGGTCACCACAAGGGATTGGTCATCAGCATCACTTGACTAAGAAAATTCAAATCCAGTCATTTCCCTGAAACCTGATTTCCCCATTCAAGCACGGATGCTAGAAAGTTTTGTATCCAGAAGATTTGAATCAGTCGAAGAGATGCAGAGGAATCTTTTTTTGCCCCTCATCCTCAGTACATGTACTAACATGACAAGCAAACTGAAGTCAACACAACTGTTTATTTTTTTACCTTTTGAATATTCCTGACCATTGTGAAATGTGAGTTTTTAAGCATGGTACACAAATGCAGATTTGATCCAATTATTACTAGTCTGAATGAGGGAAAATGGAGATTTTAGTTTACTGTGAAGGAGAAAAACTGGTGGAAAGTGGTTGAATACAAATAATAAAAAGAGATGAGGAAGTGTCCGAAGAGGAAAAGCAGGGAAGAAAAATACAGAGGCATGAACTCTGTGGAAATATTGTTTGTGTTCTCTCATCATCCATAACCAAATGATTAAAATCAGGGAGGGATTTCTATCGGCCATTCTCATTGCTGCAAAAATAATATTTGTCCAACAAATATTTGTTGAGCAACTGCACGATCTTATCAGAGCAGTGATTCCCAGCCGAGGATCCTTGGAACCCAGGAAATCTTGTTTACCAGGTGGTGTTTGGATTGGCCCAAACATAAAAATAGGGCTGAAACACATAAATGAAGAGTTCAGAAAAACCTGATATGCAGAAAGAGTTTGAAAAATTAAAAACAACTACAATAATAACTAATTATAATCAGAATTTTAAAAAAGTGGTACATCTCCATCTGAACTGTGACAGCAGGTGTGGAGAGGTGCGACTGGTCAGCTGATTCTGGGGAGGAGTGTCCACGTGGGAGTGACCAGGTGTCCACAGCTGTTTAAGGAGCAGAGTAACAGCTCCTCACCAGCTACTGAGCGCACAACAAACCCACCTGCGCCTGGGGTCCTGCAAACACATGCAGCATTGACTTGATCTGAGGACAGGACCAGTCATGGGGAACAAGAGCAGCCTCGAGCTCACTCTCTGCTTCCTGCTCACTACTGCTCTTTGCTTGGAGGCTGCTCACATAAAAATCACCGTTTACTGTCCGCCTGAGAAGATGACCTGGACAGAGGCGAGGAGGTACTGCCAGAGGAACCACATTGACCTAGTTACCTGGAACACAGTGGACAGAGTCTGGCTGAGTAAGTGGTTGGTCCAAATTGATGTCAAGGAAGCCTGGATCGGAGAAGGTGTTGCAGGACGTGACCTCTCACAGAGCAGTGACTAGGCACTAGGAGAGCCACTCAACACAGACTGTGGCTCTTTTGACCCTCAGACTGAGAAGTGGTACCGCAAAGTTTGCTCCGAGGAGCTGCAGCCTGTCTGCTATGATGACAACCTGGTGCTGGTGAAAAAGAACAAGACGTGGGAGCAGGCCCTGCAGCACTGCAAGGCCATGACAACACCATGTGCTGACTCTCCCGAGTCCTGCGTGTACACCTACAAGATGCTGAGCCTGCACAACCGGCGGGACTATGACTATGTCAGAGAGCGGATCTACAGAGCTACGACTGATGAGGTTGGAAGATGGGTTTTTCCACAGAGTGCTAAGTTCTAACCCTTTAAAGTTTAGTGTAGAGTTTACTCTGCATCTTTTGCATATGTTTCTTATACAGTATCTATGGATTGTGAGCAGTTCCAGCAAAAACTGATGTTCTCTTCAGTCACAGTTTATTTGAACAGTTTTAAGTGTTGCAGAAATAAAACGACCTAGAATGTCTTAATTATAAAGAACAATGGAAGAAAAATAAACCACACCTTTTTATCATGTCATGGTGAAAGCCTTTTGTAAAACATTAGCCAAACTATAACTGCAAATTATTTTATTTTTTATAAATCTGTTTATTGAACCACATCACATCATGTAACATGACCTTTACAAATGGATGCATGGTTTTTTTTTTCTTTTTTTCTCCAAAATAAACAAACATACAAACAAACCAACAAGTAGAAAACATACAAAACACTGCAAATTAATTTTGAAATTAAATTTGTACATAGATTGTATCCTCTGAGGGTCGCAGGGTGAGATGGAGCCAACCCCAGTTGACATTGAGCAGTGAGGTGCAGGACACTCAGGACAAGTCACCAGGGGCAACACATAGGGACAAACAACCATTCACACACATATTCACAATTATGGACAGTTTAGAGAGACTCCTGACCTAATCCCAGTCTGCAGGTTATTGGTCTGTGGGAGGAAGCTGGAGAAAAACCCACACAGACACAAGGAGAACATGCACAACTACACAGAAAGACCCTCCTGCTGTGAGGTGATAGTGATAACCACTACACCACCGTGCCGCCCCCAAAATTTAAATTGAACCATTGATTCAAAATCGATATAAGTAAATATAATTAATTGTTTTCTGCTTTGAGTTTTGACATTATTATGTATTTTATCTTATCTTATTAATTTGAGTAAATAATAAGTGCAAGGGTAAATTTTGAATTGATTCAATTGCTTTATACTTCTTCTTATTAGTTCCTTTTCGGAACAGAAAAACAAGATAAAATCAACCAGCTAAACACCAGGATGTGGACATGTCTCTACCGGAATGCCTCACTTATTTATTACATATTGTCTGTTTCTATTCATTGCGTTGAACCTAATTAATTATTCAAATATTATTTGATGAAAACAATGTTGACACTTTCATTTTCAATCGTTGGTCTCTTCGTTGTTCCACAGTTAAACAAGAGGAAAGATTACCCTCTGACTTTCAAATGATGATTTGCTGTCCATACAACTGAAATGAATGTGAGAGCGACTGACATCTAACACTTACCTTTGTACCTCAGGTGTGGATTGGCCTACGTTACCTGGGAGGGCAATGGGTGTGGTTGAACGGAGAGGAGCCGGACCACCAGGGGATGCTGCCGGAGTGTCCGTCCCAGTTGAACAACTGTGGGACTCTGTCAAAACATGGCACAAACAACTGGCCCACCAGGGACTGCTCAGAGAGAAGAAATTTCATCTGCTGCGGGCGCATGGTGACAGGAGAAGAGAAAATAAAAAATTTGCAGAAAGGAAAGTTTTAATTAAAAAAATTTGCTCTAATATTAATATCTGTTTTATCTGTAAATTAACTGATTGAGCTTTTTCAAGAATTGGGCCAAGTTTAAAACTCATATCATACATCTCCAAATATCAACAAGAGAAATTCTGTGGCCAAATCTTTTTCCTTTTGCTCTCTGCTAACTGAAAGCCTATTAGCCACTGCAAGTCTGTATTGCCCCTTTTCATTTTGAACATGACATTTTGCTTTGTTTTGTTGTTTTTCTTCAAAATCTGATTTAAATTCAGATGTCAGAGCAAAGCTGTGTGTATTTCACAAATTGTAACAACCAACTTTAGCTACTATAAATGGCCTATAACCGAACAGTGGTGTATGTGTACTATTAGGGCCTGTCTGTCGTTCAACTGTGTTTTTACCTTTATAACTGTCAGACTTTGATTTAATTTCAGTTCAAAGACCACCTGAAAGGGACGACTTGGTCAAATAAAGTAAAGAAGACCAGACATTTAAATCCTTATAAATACTAATGAATCTCCTGTTTTCTGAATCAACACACATATCCCAAAACACACACATGCACAAAAATGTAATTATCTGGATATCATACTACTCTGACTGTAAATAAAATGAACAAGTTCTTCTACAGTTTAAATACCTGTCTCGGCCGTTTCAGACCTTTTTAAAATAGTTCTCACATGTAGTTGGATTGTACCACAGGCAGCCACTGATTTTCCTTCATCAAGTTAGACCTATATTGTAGGAAAACAAAATGCTGGGACGCAAATCTGAAGGTAATCCACCTCAATGAACAGTTTATTTACTGTCACTACCCTACCTGGGTCTATAAGTGGTCCTGTATTACTTATAAACTATCATCACTACCTGCTTCGAGTGTGTGTGTGGGGGGGGGGGGGGTCGCTTCTTGAATGCAGCACATGTGGAAATAAATATGTTCTCCTCAATAAATTTTTCACTTACAGTTCATCTTGGAAACTCTGTCGAAGTAGGGCATCGTGCGGAACAACTTATTACGTTCCTATGGGTGACGCTGTCGGAGGCATTTCCAGGTGGAACCATCTGCACTTCCGCTTGTCATTCAACGAGCCCGTAGTAAAACAGGCTTCTTCTTCTTCTTCTCGGCTCCTCTGACTCAGTAAGTGTCGACATTTAAACCCCATGTTACAGCTGCTGTCATTTGGATCACAAGCGAGCTAGTGACACATAGTTCGTGTTGAACCGGTAAAACAGAGAGACCCGGGGTGGGACGGGATCCGCAGTGGCGTGTGCGGGGGGCTCACGGTTTAGCTAGCTGGTGTACAAGCTGTTCATTTTCTTAGTGACATTACACGATGCATTAGCTCTGTCAATCCTCTGTAAAATACCCTGATTGAACATTCTACTCGGCGGTGACCCACTCATTGTGTAAATCACCCTGTAAGTAGCCGTGTAGCAGCCACATCAGCATGTAGAGGAAGTAATGTGACATCAACCATTAACAACAGTTTTTAGTTAATTTAATATAGCGGCTTTCTCTGACCAAAGTGCTTTAGTAGAATAGCATAACACCAGAAAGTAACAACACACAGTAAACATATGGCGTACAAATAGAGAAACAACAGAAAGAAAGTAAAGACATTGTCAATCATTACATGGTCACGGTGAGACCAAAGCCAATGTGAGTTTATGGGTTTTCAGTTGTTTTTACAAAGGTTTCAATAGGTGATGCAGATCAGGAAACTGTAGGGATCCACAACTTTGAAAGTCAGATCACCGTTAGTTTAATGGAGCATATGAGACGAGTCCAGTAAGCCCTGGTCAGAGGATCTAAGATGAGTCACTAAAATCTAAATTAAGTATGATAATCGATTAAATAGAATGTGTATTTGTAACATTGTCTGGTTTTCGTTTCATAAATGTGAGGATTTAATGTCTTTCTTAATTTGATCTCATTATAAATTAAATGTCCTTTGGGTGGACTATGTGAAGTAATTGTCTTTTTTTTAATTGTATTATTACATGTTTGTCAGTGCATATCTTTATCTGTTTTTTTACTCTACTTGCACTAAACCGTTTTATTGAGACATTTTAATGTGTTACAGTCTCTTAAAGTTTACATCATTGGTTGTGTGTGTGTGTGTGTGTGTGTGTGTGTGTGTGTGTGCGTGTGCGTGTGTGTGCCAATGTAGCATGGCATTGAAAAAATCTGATAAATAATCTATTGTCTTTTTCTCTCTGTCTTTGTTGCTCTCTCTCCTTCTCTCTCTCTGCAGGGAGCAGAACTGTGACCCGACATCATGACCCTGTTTCACTTTGGAAACTGTTTTGCTCTCGCGTATTTTCCTTACTTTATAACATACAAGTGCAGCGGCCTGTAAGTATCTGTATGAATCTGGGGAATTGCTTTGGTGGTGAAGGACAAATAACTGTGACTGGAGGGAGGGAGGCACTGGAATTAAAAGGAAATTTACTAAACTAGAATTAGATTGTTTGCTAATGTTATGTCATTGTTAAAATGGTGTCTGTTCTAATGTTGCAGTAACATATGCTCGGAGACTAATGTTACCAACTGCTAATCTTCTTAGCAATGTCGGACATTTGGGAGGGGTCCACATAATCCTCTTAGTAGTGTGTTCCTTTATTTGAGTTCACGTTTTCTCAACAGCAACATTGATCCTGCTAATTTCGTCCTAAATTATTTGATAATAAACTGTTACATATTGCATTCTTAGCATCATTTTACAGTTTTAGTATTTTAACTGTTTGTTTGTGTGTTCAACCTTTAGTTCAGAGTACAATGCCTTCTGGAGATGTGTCCAGGCGGGTGCAACCTATCTGTTTGTCCAGCTCTGTAAGGTGAGGGAGATGTTTCATGATCGAATGATTTGTCATTTATGCCTGGGGATTGCAGATAAAGAACCAAAGTATATAAAGTCTTAGCTCATTTGTGTTTCGAGTTTAAGCATATCTTTTCCTTTCGTGCTTCAGATGCTGTTCCTAGCTACATTTTTCCCCACATGGGAAGGAGGAGCTGGAGTTTATGACTTTGTTGGGGTGAGTGTTGAACTGAACTTTTCTGTCCGATTTATAAAAAGACATAAAATACAAGTTTGTGAAGGAGGTTGAAATATTGGTCTATATATCCTCCAGGAATTTATGAAGTCAACAGTGGACCTGGCAGATCTGTTGGGCCTCCATCTTGTCATGTCGCGCAATGCCGGTAAAGGGGAGTACAAGATCATGGTGGCTGCCATGGGCTGGGCAACCGCAGAACTCGTCATGTCCAGGTAAACAATTGCTCGGGTTGTGCAGAAGAAACATCAGCTAATTTGATCAAGTTATTGTACATATCTAAACCTTGAATTTGTGTCTTGTTGGGGTTGTTCAGGTGTCTTCCGTTGTGGGTGGGAGCCAGAGGGATAGAGTTTGACTGGAAGTACATCCAGATGAGCTTTGACTCCAACATCAGTTTGGTAAGTTGCTGTTCTTCCTCTCTGTCTCCCCCTGTGTTTCCAATCTTCTGTCAATCATTTAATGAGTTTTCTTGCGTACCTCCAATATATTTACAGAAGAGTTTTCATGAATGGCAGCAACAGTCCACAGAATAGATGACAGCAATAGTCTGCAAGTTCAGATAATGATACATTTTTTTAATGTTTCATGCTTAGACCGCTTCCTCTTTTGTCTTGTCTCATCGTAGGTCTGTTTAGCACCAGATTGTGTCTAAAAAAAAAATCATAACCAGTGATTATTATGACTCTATATAGGTCCATTATATTGCCATGGCAGCAGTGGTGTGGATGTTTACGCGATACGACCTTCCTAAGACCTTCAGGCTTCCTGTCACTGTGCTGCTGGCTCTTTGTGTCTACAAGTCCTTCTTAATGGAGTAAGTTTCACACTCTCATTCTCGACACACACACACACAGAAAATGGAGATTCTGTCTGGAGCCTTTATACGAAGGGTCACGCCTGGGTAGAGCATTCAGGAGGCAGGACATGACGTGTAAATACTGCTGTGGAAATCACAGGTTTTTGTTAACAGCATATCGACACCAACATCAGCCCTTATAACCAAAAGCTCTCTAATCTCGCTGCCATTCCAAATTGTGTCTTCTCTATTGGTGCTGCCTCTTTTCATCCTGAGGTGTGTGTATTCTTCCAATTTTGCTTCGTCATGTGTGGATGATCATCATCCGGTCCACTGGGTCACTGTGAATTTTTCCTTTTTGTATTCTCACAGGAGCTCACTCAGAAATGTTCCTGACATTTTACCAGGGGACTCACAGTTCCCGATAATGGCTCGGATATTTGCGTTTGTACACACAGACCCTCTGAAAAAAAACGACAACTTCAGTGCATGTCTGAAAACAGCTTTCATATACTTAGAGGTATTGCAGGACAGCTTTTGTTACTGTCAAACTGATCCAGTTGAGCCACTTCAAATGACCTCCAGTTGTTTCATGCTGAGCTAAGAGAACCACTTCTTGGCTGCAGGGAGAGCGATATAGTATATCTATATATATATATACAAAGATAAGTCGGTTGAAAGTGTATTTCCCATGTTAGTCTATTCGATTCCATCAAGGTTTGACTACCTGCAGAGTAACTGCACTTAACTTTGTGAGCCACAAGATGTCACTAGTTAACAGCAACAAGACGAACAATAGTACAATATACGTTAGATTTACAATAAACTGACAGGCAATTAAGGTAATTTAAAAACTGTACTCTATCTACGACATTAACTCATACGACTGTATTATTAGCATAAATGTACTTACTAATCCATTGAAATCCCTTTTTAAGTTGTGTTGTTTTGCATAAATAGTGAGAGATCATATGTGATATATGGTGGGTAAATATCTTCTGACATAATTACTCATCCGTCGCAGTGATGGATGGTTTTAGCAGTGACAGTGCTTTGTGTTTTGTTTGGTTTTGTCCTGTTAAATTGTAGCTTACATTATGTTTCTGCCTGTATCTCCAGGTTGTTTGTCCATGTCTTCATCTTGGGAAGTTGGACAGTGCTGCTGGTCAAGGCCGTGCTGACTGGTGCCATCTCTCTCTGCTCGCTGTTTCTTTTCGTCACTCTTGTCCACAGCAACTAAATCAACAGCAGCGCGGAACAAGCCTTCAACACTCTGTTGGGTCCTGAGTGGCCCAGGGGGGTTGTCATGAATCAGAAGCTGACCCCTGACACCGTATCAGTCTTAGTCTCAACATACAACCCCAAAGACTGCTGAAAAAGGCTCGCTGAAATTCCATAGTTGCAGTGATCCAATCTACAAAAACCGGGATGACCTACGAGCCAACAAATGATCACTTAACCGGTTTATCCAGTTAGTGTTGATGAACCTGTATGGTCTGAAGATGGGAGACGTGAACTCAGTGTGCAGCTTTGTTTCATTCAGGACAAATGGTGACATCGGGAGGCTTCTGATTGGCTGTGTTGGTTTGTGAAAGGGTGAAATTTGTATTTCATGACCACAGATTAAATTAAACAATGTGAACTTTATAAATAACACTTTTCTTTTCTATTTGTTGTCCGATGCGCCAGTTTGAATCCTTAGATTAGATTCACTGAGTGGATTTCTAACCGATGAATGACAGTAATAGCTCTTTGATAGTTAATTGTGTGGCCACAATTGTATGAATTTATTTATATCCAAATAAATGTACAAGTAGTTAAAATAAAACTGTAGACAGATTGTTTTGAAAATATTGGTTTAATTTGAAAACAGCTGTAATGTTAATAAACTGAGCTTTACTCAGCATCGTGATATAATGTTGAGTTGTAAACATCTGTGATTTTGACATAAACGTCTTTCTCTTGTTTAAACTGGCTGTGAATATCGTATGGATTTATTTTGTTGTTGTTGCAATCACAACGTTACTCCAGGGACAGAGTGTCTTGTGCATGCGTGATGATTGTCAGCGATGGGGAACTTTGTTATCATGTATTCAGAAATTACACCGTGATCTGACCCTAGTGTTTATATTGGCGACTGAAGCTGGAGTAAATTTACTTACTCGAGAGCATTTCACGACTGTCGAGTGGGTAAACTCTTCTTTCTGCCTTTTATGTAATTTTTCATTCATTTATGAGCAAGATTTGTCATCACCACATTCTGAAATCTCTAAACAATAGACTGTTTATTCAAATCAATGTTGTTATGGAAGTTTTCTGGAAGAACTAGTGACCCTGATCACGGAAATCGTCTGGAGACGCAGCTTATGTTTAAACCGTTAGCACTGATTGCAGGCATCAAGTGTAACCATCCCTCTCCTGTCCCTTAAATCAACAGTGATATCTCCTATATGATGAACCTTTCAGATTTGTAACCCTGATGTGTTAAAAGTTAAAGCAATTTGAATGTCTGGTCCAAAAACAGCGTGGCTCCCTGCAGCAGCTTAGTTGGATTTTGCCATTTCCAGACAAAGACCCAAAAGTTTAAACTGTTCCCACACTTGTCCTTTTACACTTTACAGCGGGAGTCAATTACTGTAGAGTCATGAACAGGAGGGCTGAGAGAGATCCTTTTATTCTCTCCTGAGAGAGGGAGTGAATCAAAACACGTCCAACAATTGTGGAAGAAACGGGTCACACAAAAGACAAAGGTCTTAAGTTTTCAAAACGCCTTTTTTGGTGTTCAAGAACAATCAGTAAGTCTGTGTTTGGTGAGGTGGAAGGTGAAGAACAAAAAGTGGAACGAGGTTGTTCAATTGAACTTCAACGAACCTCACCTTAAATTCTACCCTCCATACAGCCAAAGGACAAGTCCCAGCTAGTCATTTCCTTCTGAGGAAAAAAAAAGAGCAGAGATATATTTACTCTGCTTCTTATTGCAAACAACGTCTTCAAGAAAGACTGATTACAATTATTAGATTAAGTGAAACCGAATCCTCAACATATTGGATTATCGATGAAATGCCAATGTCATGTGTGCTGAATTAGACGTTAAAGACTGGAGGCTTTGAACCATATGTTTCGTGATGGGACCATGTTTATAAAGGTAGGGAAAGATGTAAGGATGGAAGGATACCTGTATTATCCCCGAGGGGCCATTTGTTTAGAGCCAGCAGTAAAAAGACCAATAAATAAAAGACACTAGACCAGGGGTCTTCAACGTTTTTCAGGCCAAGGACCCCCAAACTGGTGGAGAGATGGAGAAGGGACCCCCTACTTTATATATTGAATAACATTTTGCTTTATATTAAACTGGGCCTATAGTGCCATATATAAACATAGCTACCCTGTTATTGTGCATTCACTACTAAGCTATTCAAATATAACACAGGTTCATATATTCATGTTTTTAATTTAAACATGTGCATGGCACAGGGTGGCCATGCCACTGCCATTTATAAACATACATCTTGCATACAACACAGCTATTAAAGTAATTCACAGATTCATGTTTTTATTTTAAACATAAATGTAGAAGAGACAGTGAATCCTCAAGCCATCTGTGGATGGCACACATACTCCCACATTAGTGAGATGTTGGACCCTGATGGGTAGCACACAACTTATCTAACCCTGGACGTATGGAGGTTGTCAGGCAGAGGGTCAAATCAGCCTCTCAATATGTGGGATGCCTGTTAATGTGTATTTAAAGACATTTAAATTTGTGGGGAAAAAATTGTTGGAAAATAAATCAAAAATTTACAAAATTTACAAAATTGTCTAATCAACCAAACATTTGGCGACCCCCCTGCAGTACCTCCGCGGGCCCCCTAGGGGTCGCGGACCCTGTTGAAGACCCATGCACTAGGCAACATAAAAAAAACTTGCATTGAAAAATTTGAAAGGCGAATTGCAGCAGAGGCAAATTAGTTTTTAAGTCTATTGGTCCTGCATCTGGGCAGAGAATATCTGCGGCCAGAGGGAAGCAACATATACTCCTTAGACATTGGGTGACAAGGACTGAGAGAGCCTTCTTCAAGGTACTGATTTTGTCCAGGCGGGGGAGGTCAGTCAAAGTTATGCCTGCAATCTTGCTGCACACTTTGACGACAGCCTGTGGTCTATTCTTATTTTTAAGGCTGATGGACCCATACCAGCAGACCAGTGAGAATGTGAGCACAGATTCAATAAAACAGGAATAAAACATTTTCATAAAAGTACAAAACTTTGAAACTTCCGGTAAAAATATATACGCATCCACCTGGGGCTCGAAGGACAGCTGATGGTCAATAACAGTGCCAAGATATTTATACTGGGATACAACCTCAACAACCTGGTCATCAATGACAAGAGGGGAGATTACCGGGGGATTCTTTTTAAAATCCACAATAATCTCCTTTTTTCTTTTTTTTTGCTACATTGATGCTTAAGAAGGAGTTTTTGCACCAGTCTGTGAAATCTGCCACCACAAGTGTTGTTAGTGTCTCTGGAGACCAAGACTGCAAACTCAATGATATGATGCCCTGAATATTGGCTCTGACATGCATTTGTATATAAAACAAATTAAAGCGGCATGCATCACACTTCAATCACAGAGCTAGGACCAGAATTTGTTCAGTTTAGTTGGTTCACTATCCTAATTGTCAAATGATGAAGCTATCTTCAAGTCAAGCCGATCAAATGAGGACAGACTGGTTAACAAGGAAACAGAAAGTGAGAGATGCTGTTATTATTTAGATTTTATCACAGTTTTCCTCATTGGAGAGGAAACCTGAATAAAACAGAGAAAACAAGCGGAAAGTTCCTTAAACTATTAGTACAGTTCCAGTGAATTTGAACATCATTTGAATGTAACAAACTACAACGTACGGAATGAGATTCTCACAATCTTTCTGCAAGATAGAAAAGTAATAAAGGAAGACTTTCAAAAAGCACACTTTCCCTGTTATTCCACCTCACATTTTCTCTGCCATACCTCTTTCTGCCTTGGTTTCTTTATGATTCTTCTCATTCTTCCTCTCTCAGCTGGGCCGTGTGGAGAACAACAAAGCTCTCATTATTGAAGCCCCACAATGGGCTTCGCTGTTACCTAATACTACTTTCTCTGTCCAGACACTGCTGTTATTTGTGTGTGGCTGCAGAAACTCCTACTCACGCTCACTAATTGTAATGGAGGTGGCTCACTGACCTTGTGGATTCCATGGAGAATTAGAACAGTGTGACTCCCGGGTGCTAGTTAATCCTTCCTCTGGCCCTCGATGTTGGTACATTTAAAAACATCACTGAGGACAACAGATTGTATTAAGAGAGCTTGAGAGTGAATCATATTTTCTTCTTTATTACCGCCTCAGTCATATGTTGGACACCCAAAGTCAGAAAAGAGGGGGGTTTTGAGGTTCCCAAAAAAGAATAAGAGCATGTTCAACATCACATACTCCCTGTTTGAATCATGTGGTTCACGAGGCCTCTGGAGATTCCAGACCCTGGAATTAAAAGAAGAGCTGATGATTTGCAGCTGATGGTTGCAATTCAATACAATGTGCTGGCTGGCTGGGCAAATCGTGGGGAGCTCAGGTGACAGGGGTTGTACGGTGAGATTGTGTGCAGCAGGGAAAAGAAACTGACAGATTGTGGCTCAGGCTCAGAGAGTGAAGTGTGCACCAGCATCGACTGTGCGACCAGTCCCCAACAGAGCTCCAGAGCCTGAAACCGCACTCGCCATGTCCTCCTGCCCAGAGTACATTCGGTACCACGACCTGCTCCTGCCCCCCGGGGCGCACACCACGGAGAGCCTGGAGTACGCGCAGCACTTCCGCGTGGAGGACACTGATGTGTTTGCTGTGACTTACCCCAAATCAGGTAGAGTGCATTTCACATGTTTGCCTCTTTTTAGCAGCACCACTTTTCTCCAGGGAATGTGTTGGGATGCATTTTCCAACTTTTGCGCACAAGTTTTTTTTTTTAAGGCATGTTTCTTTTAACCAGAATTCACCATAATGGCACATTTGCGCCTCTTGGTGGATGGTATGTAATATACCTGATCATGTTGACACGTGTATTGAGCAAAAAAACATGCAGATAGGAAACCAGTGCTCAATGAGTCACCTAAATACAATCTCTCAGACGAGCCGAACTGGACACATAACACTGGTCTCTGTGTACAGCTGTGAGACCAGTCTGCACGGACCGTCCACAAAGGGCCGAGAAGAGATATTACAACAATATTCAAAACACGCTTATACTGTTTCTCACCAAAATCACATTACACATCAATGGTCTCCTGCTGGTTATACCACAACACTAAGTTGGGGGGAAAAAATCGGTTTTAATGGTCTTAATTTTTTTTAAGAAAGTGTCGTGGCAACAACATGTCAAACACAAGGAGACCGTTGGTGATTATGCAAAATCACATAGTTGTTTGTTTAATTTTGTTTAATTTTAACCGGAAGGTCTTTGACATTGAAGCCATGTAAGAAGGTGCCCTGCTTTCAAAACACAAGTACAGTACTGACTCAAACACACAAGCCATCTTATCCATCTCAACTAGTTCTCCTGAGAAGGATAGTTTGGTTTAGCAGCCCTTCCCAGTGGTCAGGAGATAAAAAGTGGGTTTAACTCAGTTTATTGTTGCATTTTGCAGTTTTAGATCCCTACATTTTTCAGACCTAAACCCCCCTATATCTGGTAGGAGTTAGCCAAACTCCCCTATAGCCTCTTTAGTGAGGGCTGTTGCACAACTCACAATACAAGGGGTATCTTTGCCATGCTCAGAGGCCACAGGTTCAGCAGAAACAGAGGGGTTGTGTGCAAAATGCCCTCCATCCCACTGTGATCAAGATAATGCAAAAGCCCATTCATTCAAACTACGTGGAGGAAGATGAGTATAACTAAGGAGTAACCATCCTCCTCCACTCCGACCTGCTCTCAGTGTAACCAATAAACACTCACACTAGTTATCAGGAGAGGCGGTGGACTAGTGGCAGAAACTTGGACTATGGGCAGAAAAGGTCTCTGTTTCGTCTCTGGTTCGACTCCACGGAGAAACAACAAAAAGACGAACCTGGATTGATCTGTCCAAAAATCCAAGAGGACCTTGTCTAGTGCCCCTGAGCAAGGCACCTTGCTCCCCGGAGCTCACTGCTCTGTGTGTCCTTCACCGGATGGGTTAAAAGCAGAGGTTAAATTTCCCTACCTGCATGAGTGTTTGGGATAAATAAATGTATCTTAATTATTAATTCACTACAAGAAGTAACTCAGTGTTTGTTTGATTCGCTCCAGAATTCAAGAGAATGAATTTAAACAACTCGGTAGTTAAAGTGAGGACCTACAGCCAAAACAGAAGGTTATGATTTAAAACCTGACGGGGCGCTTCAATTTGTAGTCTTTACGGTAGTGGTTTAGCGGATGAGATGAGAAATCAGAACAATTTAACCAAGAAATAAGCCATCCCACGTGATACTACTCAGCCAATCAAGTCTGTAACATTGCGACCGTACAGTCCAGACAGATGCGAGTGAGACGGAGAAAAGGGCGAGAAACAGACCAAAAAAGCGGGGGAATGGGATGTAAGAGGGGAAGAAAGTGATTCTGAAACGGTTCAATTGTTAAGATGTGTAGAGATTTATTATCTGTAAAATTGATTTTGAATCAAATTGAAATTATAGCTTTTGCTCCATTTAATACATTTTTCTGAAGTTAAGCCTTTATTTAGACTTTACATTTTAGTTGAAAACCTCTGCAATAGACTGTAAAGAGGGAGACGAGTGCGCAGGGACCGCCCCACATTGCTTACAGCGTCTCCTTCAGAGTGATCGTGAAGTGAAGTGTGTCTACTCTGTTGGACTTTGCTTGATCCCTCGCACCATAATGTCCTCTGAAGCGCTGTGCTTGGACTATCGAGGACTCAGAGTTCCCAAGGAGACTCATAGCGCAGAGAGCTTGGAGTTTGCGCAGGAATTCAAGTTTAAAGACGATGACGTCGTGGCTGTCACGTACCCGAAGTCAGGTCTGTGTGTCTGAACTTTACCAAAGAGATTTTCGGTTTCTTCTGACTGAAAGTCTGAGAAATTTAAAAGCCTTATCTAACATGAACCACAGGAGCCCGGGTCCTGGCGAACTGTCGCTGCTGCGTCGGTTCCTGGTGTTTCTGTTCTGTAACTTTACACGAGACTGTGATTTCAATGCAAGCAGAGTACTAAGCTGTGAGATTTAACACCCGGGGTTGAAGTGAAATCAAAATACTGAATAAAGATCAGTTTATTTTACGTCCGCCATGTGGGAACACAAATTGATCATCTAAAATGACAAAATGAAAATCCAAATTTTCTTTATAACACAAACTTTACTCTACTAACCAAGTGAGCCTGAATCCATGTTGCCAAACAGACACACCACAGAATTTTAATATTTAAAGGCTCATGTTTCTCTGCTCTGACTAAGCCTCTCTGTGAAATGCTTTTGTAAGCAAAGTGGGCCAGTTGGACATTTGGCAGCTCTTGCAAATCTTTTGAAACTTTAGTATGTAGTATTCACTCTTCTGTATTGTTCTATAGGTACAGTCTGGATGCAGGAGATTCTGCCACTGGTGCTTAATGGTGGCGACCTGGAGCCAATCCAAACCATTCCAAACTGGGACAGGGTGCCTTGGCTGGAGGAGAAAAGATTGTCCATTGTTGTGGATCAATTGAAATCTCCGCGAGCACTAGTCACTCATTTTCCTTATCACCTCATGCCTGCATCCTTTCACACCTCCAAAGCCAAGGTAAACGTGTGGAAGCTTAGTGAGATATTCCCCTATACTTCTCTTCATCTGATCCCTTATTAAACATCTGTAGTAAACATTTCGCCTCTTCAGTTATTTTCATTTTGTGACTTGTTTCTCTGCAATAGGTGATCTATGTTGTCAGGAATCCAAAGGATGTCCTGGTGTCTTCATACTACTTCCACCAGATGGCAGCATTCCTCGAGGATCCAGGAACTTTTGATGAGTTCATGGAGAAATTCCTGCATGGCAGAGGTCAGAGGTCACATCCTAAAAAGTTTACTTAGAGAAGTGTATGAATATCAGAAGTATTGAATTTAGCATGTCAATGTATTATCATGTGCGCAAAATTGGAAAAACAAAGTTACTATTGTTATTTCTGGCACAGCAGTGGTTGGTTACATTTAATGTGTACTGTATTACAACCTGCAGTGATGTTTGGAAAATGGACGGACCATGTGAAGAGCTGGAGACACAAAGAGCTGACAGACAGAATCATGTACATCTCATATGAGGAAATGGTTCAGGTAAAACTCTTACAAGCAAATTATGAGTTTTTGTAAATGGTGATATATTACTTCCTTAGGCCAGAGTTATGGTTAACTCACAATAGAAGTTAATAGAGTGTCTGCTACAGTTTGAAAGGTACCTTGAATCATAGGCCAGACCTGGCACGTGCACACATAGACATCAGAGGGGGCTTGAGCCCCTTCCCTTTTTCTTTCTCGATAGAAAGACCCCTTTTTCTGAGGTGCTCTTTTAAAAAAGCATTTAATATTGTACTCCTGTTTATTAACAGCGTCCCTGTCAAACAAATCAATTAAAAGAATTAGAAATCTAAATATCAGGTCAGGATATTGTCTTGTCCCTGCGCCAGGAGTCAGCCCCAGGAAAGTAGCTCATAAATTGTCCCTCGAGTGCATTGCGCGTGTTACTGGAGGCGAGAGCACAGCAGAATCTCCCAGCTCATCCACTGATGGAAACATGGAAAACATTCCCTCCACGACGGGCTCCCTCTATCTTCGGATTTCTTTGAGAAACCCTTCCATTCTGTCAAACAGCTGAATGGCAAGTGTATTGCGGCCTTGCATATAACTGTTAATTTTTTTCAGCTCAGCAAAAATGTCGGCAAGATATGCAAGTTGGGGACCCAGACATTGTCACAGAAAAGTGCAGCCAGCTCTGTGCGCTTTTGGAGAAGTGAAAACTCCCTAATAGAAGTGAGTTGTTCCAGAATACGTGACAACAATGTTCCAGAGTAAAAGCGATCGAACCTCAGAATGGTACAGTAGCGCAGTGTGTTCTTCTTCCTCAGCATCACAGAGATTAGAGAAGAGATGCGTTTGCAAAAGCACTCTTTTTGACTATATTGACAACTTTCACGACCGAGACATTGTTTTACACATGTCAGCTGCTGAAGGCGATATTAAATCCTCTCCAAGTGTGTAGGGCTGTTTTTTCTGGGCCAGGGGTGTCCAAACTACCCCTCTCATTGGGTGAGTTACAGGTGACACAATGTCACTTTACGCGATATGTAATTCAAAAGCAAGTATATCGAGATAAACTGGGCCAGTGCATTCTTAGGATTGTGAATGGCTACTCTAGAGTTTATGAGATACACGTTTGAACCTGCTACACAACACGAGAAGTATCTTGACGTGCACAGTCAGGACATCGGGGCTGAGACGCAACACAGTGTTTTTACTTCATTGTTGCAGAAGAAGCGACGCCCCGTTTATCCATGAACACAAATATGAATTCAACAGGATTTTATAAAGATCAGCTCAAAGTGTGACTGATTAGAAAACATCACAGGGAGCACCTCCCACCCCCCAGCTCCTTTCCCTGTTGTACTGGTGTTTCTTTGCTTGGGGGGAACTTTGTGGTGATAAACAAAAGATTAAGCTACCGCTGCTACAAGCTGTTAGTTTACAGCTAATAAGCCCAATGACAAAAAGGAATATAGTTAACATGTGTTTTGTTAACAAACAGACAGATGGTACAAACACCACCTTAATGTGTATTTTTGGAAGTTTTCTGTTACGGGTGGTTCTTTGGTTGGACCCCAAAGCAGACACTGAGAGCAGTCTAGTGTTTGCTGAAGTGAGGAAGCCAGCCACACCCCCTGCCACAGACACCACCTGCAGGACAGGAACAGAACAGGAGAGGGAGACAAAGACAACACAACCAACAACAGAATCACCACAGTACCCCCCCCTCAAGGGACGCCTCCTGGTGGCCTACCCGGCTTGTCCGGGAACTCAGAATAAAAATCATGGAGGAGTGTGTGGTCGAGAATGAGGGAGCGGGAAATCCACTGCCGCTCCTCCGGCCCATAACCCTCCCAATCCACCAGATACTGAAACCCCCTGCCTCGCCGACGTACGTCCAATATCTTAGTAACCGTATAGGCAGGGTGGTCATCAATGCTCCGGGTGGGTGGCGGGGGCTCAGCCGGAGGGCTTAGCGGGCTGGTAGACACTGGCTTGAGGAGAGAGACATGGAAAGCTGGGTGGATATTAAGAGACATAACACAGGGGTTAATAACCCGGTCAATTTCATACGGGCCAATAAATTTGGGTGTGAGTTTCCGGGATTCCGTTTGGAGTGGTAAATCCCGGGAAGATAACCATACTCTCTGACCGGGTTGGTAATCCGGGGCCGGGGTACGATGACGGTCCGCTACTCTCTGATTGCGAGCAGCGGTACGGATGAGGGCTGCCCGGGCCTCACGCCAGACTCGACGAGCACGCCGGAGATGCCCCTGCACCGAGGGTACTGCCACGTCCGTCTCCTGAGCTGGGAAGAGTGGAGGTTGGTATCCGTTGGCAGCCATGAACGGGGACATACCTGTGGCGGAGCAGACCAGGGAGTTGTGGGCGTATTCTACCCAGGGGAGGTGGGTGGACCAGGAAGCCGGATGGCGGGATGAGACGCAACGCAGAGCCGCCCCAAGGTCCTGATTTGCCCGTTCTGTCTGGCCGTTCGTCTGTGGGTGGTAACCAGACGACAGGCTGACCGACGCCCCCAGCGCCTGGCAAAAGGCTCTCCACACACGGGCGGAGAACTGCGGACCCCTGTCTGATACAATGTCTACCGGGATGCCATGGAGACGGAACACATGCTGCACCAGAAGAGTGGCCGTCTCGAGGGCGGATGGCAGCTTCGGCAGGGGGATGAAGTGTACCGCCTTGGAGAAGCGGTCAACGATGGTAAGTATAACCGTGTTTCCCTCCGAAGGCGGCAGGCCCGTGATGAAGTCGACGGCGATGTGGGACCACGGCCGGTGGGGAATGGGCAGGGGACGGAGCAGGCCGGCAGGAGCCTGATGGGAAGCCTTACTCCGGGCGCAGACAGAACAGGCGGAAACGAACAGCTTAGTGTCTGCAGCAATCGAGGGCCACCAAAAACGTTGTTGTATGAGAGTCAAAGTCCGGTGGGAACCAGGGTGGCATGAAATCCTGGAGGAATGCCCCCACTGGAGAACTGCGGATCTGGCAGCTGGAGGAACAAACAGACGGTTAGGTGGACACCCATGAGGAATTGGTTGGTCCTTCTGGGCTCCCTGGACCACTCCCTCGATCTCCCACCCAGCTGCTCCAACCACACAGGAGGAAGGTAAGATGGTACTCCCCGCAGCATCCTCCACCGGAGGGGCGAACTGACGGGACAAAGCATCTGGTTTGATGTTCCTGGTACCGGGTCTGAAGGTTAGACTGAAGTTAAAGCGTCCCAGGAACAAGGCCCACCGAGCCTGGCGTGAGTTCAGCCTACGGGCAGAGCGAAGGTAGGAGAGATTCTTATGGTCAGACCAGACTATGAATGGGTGAATAGAGCCCTCAAGCCAGTGCCTCCACTCCTGGAGGGCCAGGACGACCGCTAATAACTCCCTGTTTCCTACATCGTAGTTCTTCTCCGCCGAGGAGAGCTGGCGGGAGAAAAAGGCGCAGGGGTGGAGCTTCTGGTCAGAGGCGGTTCGCTGAGAAAGAACCGCCCCCACACCGGAGTCCGAAGCATCCACCTCCACCACGAACTGAACAGCAGAGTCAGGATGGACAAGCACTGGTGCAGAGGAAAACAAAAACTTTAGTTTAGCAAACGCCGCCTCTGCTGCCGGCGACCAATCAAAGGGGATCTTAACTGAAGTTAACTTGGTCAGAGGTGTGGCAACTTTGCTATAGTCACGGATAAACCTACGGTAGAAATTGGCGAATCCTAGAAACCTCTGTAGTTGCTTCCTTGATGTAGGAGTGGGCCATTCGGCCACTGCTTGAACCTTGGCAGGGTCGGTCTTAATTTGCCCTTTCTCCACAATAAACCCCAGAAAACTTACAGACGAAACATGAAACGTAAATTTCTCAGCCTTAGCATACAGTTTGTTCTCGAGAAGTCTTTTAAGCACCAGTGAAACGTGTTGAACATGTTCTTTGAAATTACGTGAAAAAATCAAAATGTCATCTAGATAAACAAAAACAAACCTATTCAACATATCCCAAAGCACATCATTAATAAGTGTTTGAAAAACAGCAGGTGCATTGGTGAGACCGAAAGGCATTACAAGATTATCAAAATGTCCTAACGGAGTGTTGAAACCGGTTTTCCACTCGTCCCCTTCCTTGACTCTGACCAGATGATAGGCATTACGAAGATCCAATTTGGTAAAGATGGTTGCTTCGTGTAGGGGCCCAAAGGCTGAGTCAATCAGGGGAAGGGGATATTTATTCTTAATAGTGATGTCATTTAATCCTCTATAGTCGATACAGGGGCGGAGCGACTTATCCTTCTTGGCTACAAAGAAAAAGCCAGCTCCCATAGGTGAAGAGGAGGGTCGAATGAGGCCGGTTTTGAGCGAGTCTGTGATATAAGCCTCCATGGCGTCTCTCTCGGGTTTGGACAGATTGTACAGTTTACTGGACGGATAGGGGGCGCCCGAAAGCAAATTGATGCAGCAATCATAGGGTCTATGAGGGGGAAGGGACAAGGCACGATCTTTGCTAAACACATCTTGGAGATGGTGATAAACAGAGGGAACAGAGGTGAGATCGACCGGTTTGGGTGGAGATGGTGTGGTGGCTGGCCTGGAGGGAATGGCAGAATGCAGACAGTGGGAGTGACAGAAAAGACTCCAATTGGTTATGGAGGAGGTGGACCAGTCTATGTGTGGGTTATGGAGCTTTAGCCAAGGGAGACCTAACACTAGCGGAGACGTGGGAGATGGGATAATGTACAGGGATATGGATTCATGATGGTTACCGGAGAGTAGTAGCGAAATGGAAACAGTGCGGTGAGTGACACGAGCCAGGAGCCTACCATCAAGGGCAAACACATCCTTGGGCTGAGGAAGAGGCTCAGAGGGAATGTGGGATTGCATAATCAAGTCAGAGTCAATAAAATTGTCATCTGCACCGGAGTCAATAAGGATGGACAGGGGTAGGGAACCCTGCGACCATGACACGGTGCCCTTAATTAGCAGGCGAGGAGGAGACAACGAAATAGATGAGTGGCTCACCAGCGCCCCTCCGGTGACTGATGAGCCCCCCCTTTTGGCAGTGCAGGGCAATGAGCCATCTGATGATCCTCCTGCCCACAGTACATGCAGAGCCTCTGGAGGCGACGACGCTGACGTTCCGTGGGAGTGAGCCTCATCCGTCCTAGTTGCATGGGCTCCTCGGGGCAGAGAGGAGAAGAGGCTGTCCGCGGAGGAGTCCCGTGGGGAGGGGATGGCGGACGAGAAGATTCCGGAGAACCCCGATGGTGAGAGCTCATTGTCTGTCTCACGGGAGGGGCGTGTCTCTCTCTCTCTGATCTCTCCCTACGTCTCTCACGGAGCCGGCTATCTAAACGAATAGCTAAAGAAATTAACTCATCCAGAGAGGTGGTCTTGTCCCGTGCCGCTAACTCGTCTCTCAACTCCTCCCGCAAACCCCGGAGGAAAACTGCCTGTAGGGCCCGCTCATCCCACCCGCTCTCGATTGCGAGAATGCGGAAATCTATGGAGTGAGTTGCTACTGAATTTTGCCCTTGGCGTAGCGAGAGGAGCCGACTGCTGGCCTCCTTGCTACGTAGGGGATGGTCGAAAACCCTGAGAAATTCGGCGGAGAATGACTGAAAGGAATCGCAGATGGGGGAGTTAGCGTGTGATATGGCAACAGACCAAGCCGCGGCGCGCTCCGACATGAGACTCATAACAAAGGCGGTCCGCGACTGGTCTGAGGAATACGTGAGTGGCTGCTGATCAAAAACGAGACTGCACTGGTGAAGAAATTGTCTACATGACCCTAATTCTCCTGAATACCTGACGGGCGTGGGGATGAAGGGTTCCCGGGGTTGTGCAGAATGAGCGATGGGAAGAGCTGGTGGTACAGGAGCAGGAGCTGGAACCGGAGCTGGAAGGTGGACGGGAACCGTCGTGGTGAGGTGAGTAGACAGCTGGTCCAAGCGGCCACCGACTAGTGCCACATTAGAGGAGAGATTCTGGAGCGCCTCCATAATCTCTTGTAGAGCCGTCTCGTGCTGACCCATGCGAACTCCGTGGTTCGAAAGAGCCTGTCTAAATTTATCTGCGTCTGCGGGGTCCATTTTGGCCAGATAATTCTGTTACGGGTGGTTCTTTGGTTGGACCCCAAAGCAGACACTGAGAGCAGTCTAGTGTTGAGTAAAGTTTATTTTAACACCAGAAAACAGAGCAGGCAGGCTGTGGAGGCAGGGTGCTGGCTGGCCGAATAATCCAGGGGGGAAACGCAGGAGGGAAAACGAAAAACCGAGGAGCAGCAACAAGGCACACCGAGGAGTCTGTGTAACAAAAGAAAACACTAATGGTTAAATACGAAACAAAATACGAAGGGCGAGAATCAGAGGTCGTCATAGGTCGTCATAGGTACGCTACCGAACAAGACGGAATTATCTGGCAGAGTAGTGGAGTCGGGACCAGGCTTTTATGGAGTGGATGATGGGTGAGTGATTGCAGGTGTGCCTTGTTTGCTGAAGTGAGGAAGCCAGCCACACCCCCTGCCACAGACACCACCTGCAGGACAGGAACAGAACAGGAGAGGGAGACAAAGACAACACAACCAACAACAGAATCACCACATTTTCTTTCCATTAGAGTCAAAGAAGATGACATGGAAACAAAAAAGACCAAAATCTCAAAATAGACCAGAGAAGTAGTTTCCTACCTTAAACTGCTAGTTCTGATTTTAGGCTCATCATCTAATAACTATTCATTCTACTACTGTTGAGTATTTAACAATTGTGGGAGCATTAAGGGTATTATTATCAGTGTTGTGCATATTGAACTGAAGGAATCAGTTTACCGACAGTATGATAAATGTGAACGTGAGTGATGTTCACATCAGCGAGAGTGGAAGTCACCCAGGTTCATGTTCACGTTCACGTTCACGTTCATTTTTAAATCATCATCGTATCAGGCCATCATGTGAAATACCAGGAGCAGGCGTAGATGTGTGTGTGAGGCCCCGGGGCTCCGCCCCCACTCACTCGCTCCACACACACAGTGAGATCAGAGCTCGTTCATGTGAAGCAGTCGCTCAGTGACTTTGTTGAAGAACAGTGGAAACAGTGAAAACAGAGTTTCTCTGGTCACAGCTGCTTCATGATCAGCTGCTCAGTGATCGGAGCAGAAGCTGCAGTTGGTTTGTTCCGAGCTGGAATTTCTGTGTCCTCCTCCCCTCTGACCTGCTGTCACTTTACCTAATAAACACTCATCACTAGTTATTAGGACCTGATCAGTACATGAAGTAACATAGTGTTTGTTTGATTCGCTCCCGAGTTTAAATGGCTTCATTTAAACCATGAAAAATGACTCGTCAAAATGTTGTGCTCAATACAACACGAAACGTGACGCTTACAGTCAGGACTCAGTGTTAAAGTGAGTGGAGCGACAGGCAGACATGATCCAACACCATCGATTAATAACTAATCACATGATCTTAAGTTTGTCAACTAAATCATCCCATTAAAAAATTGAACAAATGAATGTGAACTAGTTCATTTTAAGTATGAATAGGCACAACAAAGAAAACATGACAGAGTACTCTCTTTTGAAAAGTGACAATTTCCCAAACCTTAATTATTTAAAGTTAATTATATTATGATGTATATATTATATCCATATATATTTCCATATGATAATTTGTAATGACAAATTGTCTGGTATTTTACTGGATAAAGGGCCAAATCACTTATTGTAATTCATGTTCTTAGTAAGCTGTCCAGTCTGAGTGACGTTACAGAGACCATCAGATGGCTTTGGTGATCTTTCCTCAGAGAAATCAACCAGAAAAGTCAGAGAATTTCTATCTTGAGATGAAAAATAACAACTGCTGCTTCAAAAAGCTGCAATGAAAGTTCATGTGTCCATGTGCTTTCCTTCTAGGACCTGCCTGCGTCTCTCAGGCGTTTATCTGGTTTCCTGGGCACTAACCTGAGTGAAGACACCATTCAGAAGATCGCAGAGCATTGCACCTTCAAGACCATGAAGACCAACATCATGTCCAACTTCAGCCTGGTCCCAAAGCAATACATGGACTCTGACATATCTCCATTCTTCAGGAAAGGTGAGGCTCCATTTGTCCATGATAAACAGCTAGAGGTGTGGCAGAATTGTTATTATATGAACAACTGTTCATTTTCTACTTTTTGCTTGTGCTCACGTTTTGATGGCAATTTGTTTTGCTTACTGACTGTAGAGTTGAGTGATTCTACAAATTGAAATGCTAAAAAATAAGTTCTGCATTAACTTAAGTTCCAATGTAGTTTTCTCAGAATTACATTTAACCTGTCTGACTGGATTTAAATACTTACCTGGTTGAGGTCGACATCTTTATTGAGTTATAACCCTTCATCTAAGAGGGTTAGGGTTAAGAAAACATGACAGACTACTCTCTTTGACAATTTCCCAAACCTCAAATATTTTAAGTTCATTATAATATGAAAAAGCAAAATGTTTCCGTATGATAATTTGTAATGACAAATTGTCTGGTATTTTACTGGATAAAGAGCCAAATTAATTATGGTAATTTATGTTCTTGGTAAGCTGTCCAGTCAGATGGCTTTGGTGATCTTTTATCATAGATATCAACCAGAAAAGTATGGAGGATTTTCAGCCCCCATATAACTGCTTGTCTTTACACTTGAATTTCTACTGAACAGTTTCTCACCGGAGCTCTGTTGTGTTAATTAGTGTTTCTTGGTGTGTGTCATCTCATGTCAGGTATTGCTGGAGACTGGAAAAAACATTTCAGCTCAGAGCAGCTGGCCCGGTTCACATCAGTCATTTGCAAAGAGATGGAGGGTGAGAGCTTCTCTCTGCCGTGGAGTCTGGACTGAGACTGAGAGACGCAGAGGGAGAAAGAGCCATGTCCAATACATATTTGTAAGAGTAGGAAACTGGTGCTAATTGGGCCAAATATTTTCAAACTTAGGCAGACAGTAAAACTCACTTCAATGATGTTTGTACTCTAGTCATCACCCAGCTTCTCAAACAGGATTTAAAAGAGCTGCAGAGCCTGTTACTTGGAGAGACCTCCACCACATTTAAATATATGTCAACTGTTTTATTGGGTGTGAAATGTAACATTTTCCAGGTTAATAACACAATTGTTTTGCTTGCCCTGGATGAGAATTTATATTAAACCGCCAACAATTTAATGCTGCTTTAACAGTGATCATTTGCATTCTCCAATCTGTAAATAAGCTGGTTAATGAGCTATTTTGTTATATTTCTGCTTCTTAATTTTGTTAAAACTAACAACACAACTATTGTTGACTCCTTGCTAGTTTGCAAAATGTGACTATGTTATGTTATGCATGTTTAAGGTACCCGGAGCTCAGCCTGTAGAAACTTTTAATACACTTTCATTAAATTATCATGGCTGACATGAATTTCTACATCGTCTTAATTTGTATTATTTGCACACTCGCTTTAGGTTAGAGTTAGAATGCGCTCCATCTTTCAGTCTTTGTGGTGCCGTGTGTACTGTTCATTTATAGATGTCAGAGGATTGACAAGTTTCTATTCATAACTTCATTATATTTGCATATTCATAGATAGGTAGATCGATGTACCGTATTGAATCCAAATTGGGAAATGATCGTGTTACAGATCAAACACTGTGATCAAAATAATGCATATTTCCATGCTCATTTATTATCAAAATAATGCAAAAACACATTCCTTCAGCAAGTATTGTAGTATAACCATCCTCCTCCACTCTGACCTGCTCTCACTGTCACTAATAAACACTCATCACTAGTTATCAGGACCTATTCAGTACAAGAAGTCACTTAGTGTTTGTTTGATTCGCTCCAGAGTTCATGAGACTGCATCTGAACATCATGAAAAATGACTCGTCACCATTTATTAAATAAAAATCCTTCACTCTTAGATACATCTCGATGTGGACGAGTGTTTATCGACAACACAGAGACAGAACTAATCGATTCATGTTGTTTTTAGCTTTGTCCCTTGGCTGAATAATTATAACACCACTGCTCCAGGACAGACGCTCACTAAAGGTCCAGTGGTCCTGTGTCAGGGTCTCTGTCGGAGTCTGTTTCCTCCTCACTCCTCTGACCTGCACTCACTTTACAATCTAACAAGAAACACCAGCACTCATCACAAGTTATTAGGACAAGTACAGGACTGATGTTTACTTTGTGTTTGTTTGACTCACTAGAGTTTATGAGATATAAGTTTGAACCTGCTACACAACACAAGAAGTAACATCACATGCACAGTCAGGACATCAGGCTGAGACGCAATGCAGTGTTTTTACTTCATTGTTGCAGAAGAAGCGACGCCCCGTTTATCAATGAACACAAATATGAATTCAACAGGATTTTATAAAGATCAGCTCAAAGTGTGACTGATTAGAAAACATCACAGGGAGCACCTCCCACCCCCCAGCTCCTTTCCCTGTTGTACTGGTGTTTCTTTGCTTGGAGGGAACTTTGTGGTGATAAACAAAGGATTAAGCTACCAGTGCCTCGAGCTGTTAGTTTACAGCTAATAAGCCCAAAGACAAAAACAAATATAGTTGTTAAGACGACCACACTTACGGCTGGACCGTACAGCAAAAGAAGACCAAGGCAGGATAGTTTGCGTGTCACAGACGGGTTTATTGTGGTCTCTCAGGCAACATGGCACACGTCCCCCAACTCATACAGCACCCACACGGAAAACAACTCCCCCACTGATAACAAAATGGCCCCTTATATAGGGTGCCTAGTTAAGGAGGGAGAAACCATTCCCCATGCTGACATGCTCTCCTTTTGACAACACTTTTATTTTATCATTATACCCACTATTCTCCTATATACACAACCCCACACACATTAATTTACAAACATCCCCTCATCCCCAATTCCAGCACATTACAATAATCACATACACTAATCTTCCCACACCCACACTAATCACCACTTGGATGCCCCCGGAACTATAAATATGGTGCTTGTTTCCTGGGGAGGCCTTTTGCCCGAACACCCTGGAGACAAAAGAGACTGGTGAGTACCATTACACACACAAACACACACTTTACCCTTCCCAATATACTAACACACACTATTGCACAACATATGATATTAGTCACATCTCATCTTAGCGTTCAGTTACCACAAATGCCCATTAACTCTCATGTCCCTCTTTTGCAGGTGGAACCATGTGGCCATCACAGAACCTACCAGCACAGATTTAAAAAAAGGACAATACATGTATCACCCATCAATAAAGATGAACTGTCTTTAAGTGTGCATATATGCCATGTGCAAACTCTGCAAATCCAATAAAGTGCAACTGCTTACAAACGCCTGTGCAATTATTAAAGTGCATGTACCTGGTAAAAGTGCATGGTGCAATATTCCCCCAACCCCATCTCAAACTCCAGGGAACGAAGTCCTCTTCGTTACAATAGTTTACTTGTGTCTTGTTAGCAAACAGACAGATGGTACAAACGCCACCTAAATGTGTATTTTGGGAAGTTTTCTTCCGTTAGAGTCAAATAAGATGACATGGAAGCAAAATAGACCGAAATGGACCAGCCTCTCAGCATTTTGCGCACTAGACAAAATCATATGTCGTCTATTTTAGGAGCCGCCCTGCCATACACTGTATATAAAGAGAGAGACAAATGCACAGGGACCATCCAACAGGAGCAACTGTTTACGGCGTCTCCTTCAGAGTGATCGTGAAGTGAAGTGTGTCATCTCTGTTGGACTTTGCTTGAACCCTCGCACCATAATGTCCTCTGAAGAGCTGTATTTTGACCATCGTGGATACATATTTCCCAAGACGATCCATACCGCAGAGAGCTTGGAGTTTGCGCAGGAATTCAAGTTTAAAGATGATGACGTCCTGGCTGTCACGTACCCAAAGTCAGGTCTGTATTTCTGAACTTTACCAAGAGATTTTCTGTTTCTTCTGATTGAAAGTCTGGGATATTTAAAAGCCTTATCTAACATGAACCACAGGAGCCCGGGTCCTGGGGAACTGTCGCTGCTGCGTCGGTTCCTGGTGTTTCTGTTCTGTAACTTTACACCAGACTGTGATTTCAATGCAAGCAGAGTACTAAGCTGTAAGATTTAACACTCAGGGTTGAAGTGAAATCAAAATACTGAACAAAGATCAGTTTATTTTACGTCGGGCCAAGCAATTTTTGTGAACCGAAATTGATATCTATGTATTTGTTGTATCTATGGGAAAATTTAGACAGACTTGTGCTATTCACCACCATCATCAAAACATCCAGTGAGAGAATATATCTGAGAAGAATAGAAGCTGGTGTGCTGGAGGCTTGTGGTGGCCCATCACCCTTATGTCAGTGTCACTGTCATCATTGAGAGTAGTGATGTGTCGTTCGTGAACGATTCGTTTATTTTGAACGAATCCTTACAAGGACTCGGGAGTAAGGAGTCCTCTCAAATAGAGATTCGTTCATTTTCTCGTGGCCGGCGCATCGGGACTGTTGCATAGGCTGATGCAGGTCACGTAAAAAAGGATCCAAAGACTCGTATCCGGCAGATGAACGAATCATTGATCCGAAGACTCTGTTGGCAGAAGAACAAATCACTGATCTGAAGACACAGTCGAGAGTGAACGATTCGTTCATCTGCCGGGTACGAGTCTTTGGATAATTTTTCACGTGACCTGCATAGGCTCAGAGGATGAAACAGAAAGGATTTGTTTACCTCGTTCACTTTCGCCTGACTAGGATTAGTAAGACGTGAATGATATTCGTTCACAAGTAATAATTACAGTTTTCGTTATTTTAACTTTTCTGTTACTTTACTTACAGTTCAGTGCAGCGTAATTGTTTGCCGGAATTATTAAATGCTAGTGTGATAAAAAAAATGACCATTTCAAATCAATCAAACTGTCATGATACATTATTTTAATGCAGGAATTTCATGCAGGAAACACCAAAGAGCTGACATTTGTGATAAATCTCGAATGCTGATATGCAGCCTAAAGTGGTACATTCGAACATTTTCTGATTCTGACTTTATTGATCCCAAGGAGGGAAATGATTTGTAGCTTACCCTGTTCACGATCACACAAGTAACATCCAACATGATACAGTCGGGCAAAAAAGTATTTAGTCAGCCACCAATTGTGCATGTTCTCCCACTTAAAAAGATGAGAGATGCCTGTAATTTTCATCATAGGTACACTTCAACTATGAGAGACAGAATGGGGAAAAAGAATCCAGTAAATCACATTGTAGGATTTTTAATGAATTAATTGGTAAATTCCTCGGTAAAATTTGTATTTGGTCACTTACAAACAAGCAAGATTTCTGGCTCTCACAGACCTGTAACTTCTTCAAGAGGCTCCTCTGTCCTCCACTCGTTACCTGTATTAATGGCAACTGTTTGAACTCGTTATCAGTATAAAAGACACCTCTCCACAACCTCAACCAGTCACACTCCAAACTCCACTATGGCCAAGATCAAAGACCTGTCAAAGGACACCAGAAACAAAATTGTAGACCTGCTTCAGGCTGGGAAGACTGAATCTGCAATAGGTAAGCAGCTTGGTGTGAAGAAATCAACTGTGGGAGCAATTATTAGAAAATGGAAGACATACAAGACCACTGATAATCTTCCTCGATCTGGGGCTCCACGCAAGATCTCATCCGTGGGGTCAAAATGATCACAAGAACGGTGAACAAAAATGGGGCCATGTATCGTGAGATTTTGAGGGGAAACCTCCTTCCATCAGCAAGGGCATTGAAGACAATGTGATTTTCTTGATTTTTTTTCTTCTCATTTTGTCTCTCATAGTTGAGGTATACCTATGATTAAAATTACAGGCCTCTCTCATCTTATTAAGTGGGAGAACTTGCACAATTGGTGGCTGACCTGTAAATGTGTCTACTTTTATAATTAAGTCAGTGAATAGCAAAAATGGACAAGTAGTATTTTATAGAAGTCATCTGACATCTCAGACCATTACCTTTGTAGGCATCTTTTCTCTTTAGTTTTATCTTTTCAAGGAAACTATTTCACTGGCAGGCAAAAATAAAAGTAAAATATCTATAAAATATGGTATTGAACTTAACAAATTACCTCTATAAAATATACACAACTGAACAATATGGAGATTTGGTGGACCAACCACTTTCAAGCCGACTAAGCATGTATACCGCTCAGATAAATCATAAAAAGATTCAACAAAAATTGCAAAATCAACTTCTATATCGAAACAACATGTCAATTTTGCATTATTACTTCTTGTAACATAACTGGCCATAGCCTGACGGAGTGAAGGAATTATATGATTATTTATAACATATTGTGCATTTTCATACTGTGAATCCTCTTTTCTGTTGGCATAAAATATCCAACCCAGCTGAGTCTTTTGACGAACCAGGAGATTTCCTTATAATTTTTATTTATCTCAGTGAACACTTCATTGATTTCTGTTGTTCAGCTCTGACAGCATCAACCAACAATTAGCATCTATTTTATTTATAAGTATGGTATATTCTAAGCAGCCGAGAGGTCAATGTTGTTGGTGAAGTTGTTGAAGATGAAGGAAGGACTCAGAGGACCCAGTACTTTCAGTATAATTTATTACAAGAAATTACAGGTTGGGACAGGCATCTAGATACCCGGAGATACACAAGCCAAAAGTGAAATCTGCCGTGCGGGGGTCTTACACACATTTATATAGGGACGTTGGTTCCGCCCATGACTTCAGGTAAAACACATCCCACATGGGATTTCTGACTAAATAAGGGCAAGTTTTTTGTCCGAAAATGAAGACACATAGGTCAAAAACATACCCTCTGCACCCATCCACCAGCTGGTCAGAGACTACTCCCTAGGTCAAAGGTCATCCCAAAAAGGTAGAGAGCAAATTAGATGAACATCTGGAGGACTCTCTGAGAATGTCTGAGAGTCCAGAAGGCAGGCATCATAAATGTAAGCCTGTCATTATGTTTTAAGCACATGCCAACATGTTTTACTCTAACGAATACACGACATAAGGACCATGAGAAATTAATTAATGCTAAATTTAAATTGTGAACTTGTGAACAGATAATATCAAAAGACATATTTCAATGATCATTCACCAAACTAAAGCTCTTTTAATGCACACTCCTTCATCATTGAAGTCTATACTTAATTTAGGTTGCTATAAATAGTTTTAATTTCTATTTTATATTGGTTAATGCTGCAAACTCCTTTTCATTGTGTTTGTGTGTCCCTCCGATGACTCCATCCCCTGAGCTGTGAAACTGGATCAATTACATTGTGGCCTTTTGCACCCGGGGGAGGGTTTGGGTGTGTGTGTGTGTGTGTGTATCTGTGTCGGCAGACGATGTGGTGCCTGCTCCAGGACACCCACTTCGTTGCCGCCTTGTGCCCACTGGTCCTGCCCTGGGCTGCCCACAGGATGCTGGCCTGCTTTGATGCCCTCTTCTCATCAACAGACTGTAGACACACACTTAAATAGCCAATAACTCCTCAGAAGATCCTGTAATCTTTTTAAAGTTGGTTGCATTCAGTCAGCAAACTCTTTGTCTGCCCTGAGCGATGCCCACATGTATCCGAGGAAGCTTGATCAGTTGCAGCGTTGGGAATGGGCTGTTTAGGTCCAAGCAGGGAGGGAGGATGATATCTTTCATCTTCACCACATTAATCTTGATCTCAGCCTGGGATGTCAAGTGTGTCCCACTTAGTGGTCTGTCCACTGACCTGAGAAAATTGATGTGAGAATTTATTTTTTCACAGTGTAACCCTGTGTTTCCCAAACGTACAAGTGTGCACAAAGAATATCCGGGGTAGTTCCCAGTAGTTCTAAAACTTTTGAAGATAGATATTAACTGTTGATTCCCAAATTAATCCATTATAACCTCCACACCTATCTCAGCTATTGTGGTTGTGACAGCTTTGTAGCTTTATTTATTACTGCACAGCAGTGGAAAAATGCTTATAAACCAACATTTAATTCCATAAGCTCTTTACACACTTATTGAATTCAATCCCCTGAGAACAAATTATTTTTCAGAGATCCGTTTATTATTTCCAGGGCAGTTGTTGAATACATCAAAAGGCATCTGACAATGTTTAAAAGAAACAAAAATCCTGGATTTGCCCCTTCGTCAAGATCCACACCAAAATATAATGGGCTCTTACTTGGGCTCCTCTGGAAAACTGTTCAGTAGTCCTGCTCTAGTTCTGCGGACAAATCAACCAACCAACCAAACAACCAACCAGCCAACCAACCAACCAACTAACCAACCAAACATAACCTTGTTGCCGGAGTTAACGATCAAATCCTTAGGAATAGGTATGAAAGTCCTAGCTGACCATATAGGTGGCTTTGTGGTTCAAGGTTTTGTGCATGCCATATTATCGCTGTCTATTTGTCATCCGCCTGGTTTAAAAAAATACTAAGATATTACGAGGAATGGAGTTATATGCTCTCATGCAAAAGAAAGAAATGATGCCGCCCTTGTATCTACACAGATACATATGTAGCTCCAGCCAGCAGACTGTTGATTAAGACCAACACAGTGACTTAGAACAGGGAAAGACAACTACTATAGTTGTGTCTCTTGACTGCGATGTTCCCAGCAAAATATCCGCTCAGCTCGTCACCCCTTTTAAAACTATGTATAATATCTGGTATCAATCCTCGCATCCAACTCTTGTGAAAGGAGTGACAGTTATTATTTCATCCATTACGTTCCTGTATCATTCACATAGTTAAATTGCCCATGGTTGATGTTCTTGTTGACACATGGCTGGCCCTCCCCAGGGTCATATAGCCAGCTGTAGACACTTGCAGATAGAGCAGTGATAACATACAGTCCAACATCTAAACATCCCCTTCTTCCTCTTTGGTAGACACAGGAGAGTCGTCAGGAGCCCTGATGCATCCTCACCCTTCTATGCTAGTGTTATACAGTATTTGGCATTACAATGCAAAATAGTTTGTCTCTCTACATTAGCTTCTCTTTTAATAGTGTGATTTCATTTTGATGAAAGCATGAGATGAGAACAACTTTATATTTTCTTTATGATTTGTGCATTTATTTGCTATTGATGCTACAAAATATTAACAAACTGGTAACATTTTATATTTCCATAAAATATTTCCATATTTTACTGTTGTTTTCTCTTTAATTCAATTTCTATTATTAAATACATCATACATTTGGCAGCATCTATCAATATGACGTGTCTCCCTTCTTCAAACACACCCTTGTCTTTTCAGGACTGCTACAGATTATTCCATGTTTAACTAAAATCAACCAGCTCAAAGCTTTTTAGCCAACTTTGATCATGGACTTTTGTTTTTCTGCCTTGCTTGTTAGACACAAAAAAAGCATTATGTCTCGATTTTATACTACCTCTTCATTCATCCCTCTGCTCGTCGAATACCCTTCTTCCTCCTTGTTTTCTATGAATGAACCAACACAACTCAGAAAACAAGTTAACATACGTTTCCCAAGGACAGTTGATGTATACAGTGATAGATACAGCATCATAAACAGGTAGGTTGCTTTTGAAGATATGGGAATATCTTACATTTGTCAAACACACAGACACAGACACACTTTTCAGTCACGCCCCACAGGGTGTCTGCACAGTTCCGGGCCGTGGAGCAATTAGCAGTAATGGCAGGAAGCTAGTTAGTGTTATCTGCTGCGGCGGCGACCTCCACTGGCACTGACGGACCCTGGGCCGGTCACGTAGAGTGAGAGACAGTCAGACTCAGAGCCTGGGAGGGAGGAGGAGGAGGTGGAGGAGGTAGATGGGTCAGAAACTCACAGGCACATGGCCTGCGAGGACTATCACACCAGGTTATCCTCCTAATAAGCTCCATGTAGATATAAAAATAAGACTTGAGGGAACCAGGAAGTAGTATGTATAGTCCTATGGTGTCTGTTGAGAGTACACCTGAATAAACATATATTTGAATTTATTTAATATTTGTATTTCGGTTTTACAATGATCAATGCATATTCTTAATCTAATACCATCAAGACCATAGTTATCAAACTAATACATTAAGATATTAATTTATTAAACCACAGTCACATCTTCATACGCTTCCTCAAGTCTCTTTTCATTTATTTGAGGTAATAACCTATAAGATGATGATCGAGCATCCCATTTCTGACTGCAGATGAGATGTCGCTCTATTGTTTCAGCAGCATGTCTCTCTTCCTGTACAGTATGTTTAACACTACACATGCCTGGGAGCGGGTGGCTGGGTGGGTGGGATTCAGGGGAGCGACAGGGATGAGTGGGTAGTGTTAGTGGCGTAGGAGAGTGCAAGAGGATGTGGCCATCAGGGCCCGAAACAGACAAAAAGAAAATAAACAGCAGAAATCCCTGAATGAGGCTCAGACACAACAGTCACGTAGGTTTGGCCGACTCCAGGTCACATCGTCAGACTGGCAGGCGCACTGAGCTGTGCCTTCTCTGTGATTACACTGTGATTGTATTTATACAGCATTTATATCAACATCCGGCAGGGTTGTTGATATATTTGAGCTGCTGGGGATCTACTATGAATGAATAAAAAAACTAAGAATGTAGCTTGTGGTTAATGAATTTATATTAATGTCATTAACCATTTAATTCGATTCATTAGAATTTAATAATTTTTTTTGAAGTTTTTGCCAATTAAAAAAATGAGTAAAATATTTAAATACCTCAACATAATCTGGACTATTGTATCATTCATAAATATTGAGTCTGTATGCCTCCCAACTCTGTTCTGCAGGTTAAGTGTGTTCAGTTTAGAGGAAAAGAAACACATGTTCACACATTTTTTCCAAGTGTGACTTAAATCAATATTCAATTCCCACAACTTGATAAAACCACTTTGTGGTCAGTGTGATTATTTCTTTTTTCTGTACAGTCTGTACATAGATTCCCTTCTATAAGCAAAAAACATGATCATAGTGTAAATAGTGGCCTGTTGTTGTTGAGCTGGAGCCAATCCCACCTGAAATTGGGCGAGAGGCAGGTCACGACCAGAACAGGTCACCTCACAGGCGTACATTCGAGAGGGAAGAACAACCAGTCACACGCTAGTTAATACCCACAGTCCATTTAGATTTACCAACTAACTGAACCCAAATCATGTCTTTGGACTCTGGGAGGAAGCTGGAGTAAAATGAAAACCCGGAGAGACACAGACAGACCTCAGTCTTAAGTCATTGACTCATTGATTTGTTCAGTTATCTACCTTTAACCGTTAACAACACTCTTACTTTGTGTGTGCGTGTGTGTGTGTGTGTGTGTGTGTGTGTGTGTGCGTGTGTGTGTGTGAGAGAAAGTGTGATGTTAAATAGGGGATTTGCTGTAAGTGCTTAAGAATCAGGTTTTCCCCTTTCCCCTCATCAGTTCCCCAAGGCAACAATTTAACAAAAGAAAAGGCCTCAGTCAACACCAGATAACTGAGATAAGAACAAATAACTTACAGTAATGCTGCATGGCGAGGATACGTGCCATTTTACCCAACACCGTGTCACTGACCACCAGCCCAAAGTGCTGCTGCCCCACTCTCGCTGACTTCGTACACATAAACACACAAATGTGATGGTTCTGTTTTGTCTTTATATTTGGGGAATTAAACTTGACAACCAAAATAGGAAAAAAAAAATCTGTCAGCATTTGTGAGTCCTTTTAATGTCGAATGAAAAAGCTGCATGTGTTTGGGAAAAGACATCCTTAACGGTAATTCTAGTAAAATATTGCCTCTTGGCAAAGCGCTCGCAGCCTCCTGCAGTGTTTGGACGTGGGTTCAGTCACTCATGTGATGGAATGCAAAATAAACTTCAACTCAAATAAACAGGTCTCCATTCTGGTAAAACACTGTTTGTTTTGCTAAGCCGGAATAGGGTCAACAACTTCCTTTTCTTTTCAACCTGTCAACAAAAACTTTTAGTGAGGTTTCCAGCTGCAACAGACGTATGTTACTAATATAATTTGTTTGTAAATCGGGTGATTCTCAGCGCAGGACATCTTTAAATTAATCTCCAATGTACGGGTCTAAATTTATCCACGTGACATATTGAGGGAGAGTTCAGTGAACTTTTTACACTTGAGTGCACAGATGCAGAAGCAGCAAACTGTTCCTTTATTTGTCTACCATCTGTCTTCCTACTATTGTTGTCCCTGATTGTATTTTGGATTTCAGTGACGTGCACTAACCCTGACTGAACCCATTTATAGTCTCACTAAATCACGCAGATAGGCTTCTGAAGCCTTGCTGATGATGGACTGAATGGATAAAGGACCTCATAACTTTATATCATTTTTAAAGAAAGAGATTTTAGTGTAAAACAGCTCTATCTCACTTTTTTTGACTGAAAACTTTTTTTTCTGATTCTTGATTCAGCACCATTGTCAGCTCACTACTGTTTCTCGCAGATGTTTCACATGATGTAACAGTTTGTTTCTGCTGGTTGTAGTTTGCTCGAAGCAGTCGAACATCATCAGGACACCTGCAGCTGGATCTACCAGAGTGGATTTAGCTGTTCTTGATTTCAGATAAAAGATCTGGTGAGAGACGCTGAGGATTGTTTAGGTTCCTTAGTTTCTTGATGAGAGACATGCCCTCTTTATCATTCATCATTCAGGGGATTGAAGTCACTGATGCCTTCAGTAGCCGTGCGGACAGACAGACGTGAGAGGACCATGTCTATCACCTGTGTGTGTCCTCTTCCAATCCACTATGAGTTTCCTGTATGGCACAAGAGGCCGGGAAGAGCAGAAAATAGCTCGATTCCCTCCCATTAGTAGCTGGAGCTGCAGGGGTCGGGATCAGTCCTGAATAGACATGACACAGTGAAACCACGCGCAAATATGCTGTACAGGACGACATCGAGGTGCAGTGTTTGTTTATTTCTTGTTTATGTGACAACAATGGTTGGCGTACATAGAGGTTTTGATTACCTCAGGGCGTCGCCCTCACTGTCTTTTCTGTGTATAAATATTATCTTGGATAAATATAGCGAGCGTCTGCCTCGCTGTCACTTTCACGTTGTTAACAGTACACAGAAGAGAGGAGAAGGGAAGTATTCCTTTTGTTTGGAGTCCGGTCTGATGCTATTTTAGAACCCATGTGATGATGTTACAGACACGATCACAATACGGCTCTGTGTGCCTGTAATACAGAGTCCATAATACCTAGAACTGTACTGTTATACCACAGTACTTACCAAGATATTCAAACCTTAATGCTGGAAATGAAGTGGTGGACTCATATAAATTAATATATCATTGTTCAGTGGCTTTATGTAAAATGACAACAAGAATAATACAAGAATAATGATAAGAATAATAAGTAACGTTTACTCAGTGTCAGTCTTTGTAAAACTAGAAGCTCAATATTGATTAAACACCTTGGGCCAAGGCCCAATCTCCTTGTGGAACCACTTTATGTTGGCTCTATCCACATTTTCATTTGATTGTTTAAATGTTTAGATCTCCAAGAAACATTCATAAATATCAGTCCCCAGATTCATGAATTCATCTCTGAAGTATTATACTCTCTTCAATTATTCTCAGAGAAATCCAAATGTTGAAAAACACTCTTGCAATGCAAAATTACTCATGGATTTGCCCTCTGATTCGCATCAAACTTCAATGGGTTCTTTCCTTATTCCTTATTGCACGACGTTTCACCATGATCTGTCATGATTTTATTTTTGCATAATCCTTCTAAATAACAGAAAACCTTGAGGCTAGTTACTACTTGCCTTAGCCAAGAAGGTCCAATCGAAACAGTAAATGTAATTTGTCTTGTGTTTTTAAAAATAATTTTAAAGATGACAGAATTGTTTGAGGCCAGAACTATATGAAATCTGGGAACAGGGTAAATTTGTTATTTACCTACAATGTTGGTTTGTAATAAGTGCATTTGACGCACACACACACACACACACACACGTGCGCACACGCACACACGGTCTCTGCTTAAATCAACCATTCTTTCAGCTGGGTGGAGGGCATGCAGTGGTCATTACATACATACGCAGGAACACATGCACGTGTGCAGGATAAGCACAGATTTGTATCTTTGTGTGTGAGCACTAAGTACATCCTGTCTCTTGATGTTGCAATAATACTGCAGAGTGACGTCATGTTAACTCTGCATTAGGGACCATGACAAGGTTGATAAAAGGGTCTATTCGTAGGCTATTTCACATTTAAACTTGGGAATGAATGTTTTAAAATGACACAGAAGCTGTAGCAGGACTTGAAGTTTATCTGTAGTGATGTATTTCAAAGAAAAATTATGAATCCATGTCTGTGCATATCTATCCAGCTGTTCAGAAGAGACCAGCGATCATAGTTAAGTCACTTGTAAAGGGACAATTTGTCTGTTTTCAGTTTTACACTAATCAGAACCACCGCAGTTAGAGAGTCACACGGCAAACCTCAGGGAATTCTTAATCCCATTGCGTCACCTCACAAGTTTAGAAATTAACTCAGTTGGGTCCTTACAATATTCCATACATTTAACATATCTGTTGCATGTAAGATCCAGATTAAATTTGGAGAGTCATTTCAACAGCCATCAACATTTTTCTTGAGCTCAGTTTGAAGCACAGCATCTCAACAGGGTGAAATTAAAGCAGAGAAACAGTTCGAGAGTTCACTGAGCATAATGGTGTCTCATCCTTGCACCTGAAATAGTTCAATGTAGATCCAGTTACATATACCAATGAGCCAAGCTTGTCTTCAACTTAAAGATACTTGGGAACATGTACACTCACACACTCACACTCTCACAGACACGCACTCACGCACGCACAGTTTCGTTCAGAGCGAGGGTGTGTCCTCTCCAGTCACGAGAGTCTGTCTCTCTCTCCTTCCTGCCCGTCTCGTCGTGATGTCGTCAGCGTGTGTAATACATGTGGAGGTATTTGTGTCTGTATTGCACACTCTGAAAAGTATTACTGTATGTAAATGTAATAAATTGTTATAATAGACAGTGTATATTGTTACTGTAATTGTTTGTGTAAAGGCAGATGATGTAGACATATTGTCCGAACACCCTGTTGTGATGTCTTTTAGCAAATCACTGTCTCCTCACAGCTCTTCCTGAGGAAAGAAGACCCACCCAAGACTTCAAATGTGAGCTGTTATGTTAACATTGCAACAAAAGCTGATAGAGAGAGACAGTGCTTGTTCGATGTAGTGAAAGATCACTGTAAACCCTAAATTCAGTTAAGATAAACCACATTTCACACAGCCATAGATATCAGTTCCCTGTAAATGAGTTTTGTCATTGAGATCCATCAATTATTCATTGGGAAAATTGGGAAAATGCCCTATTTAATAATTTTAAAGAAAGTAATAGGACAAATCTGATCCAGATCCACACCGAAATTCTAATGGATTCTTCTCTAAACAATACTATATCCCTTCAACTATTTTCATGATAATCCGCCCTCTAGTATTTGCGTAATCTTGCTTACAAGCAACTGACGGGTTGAAAACATTACCTCCATCGTGGAGGTAATTAGCGTTAATCCAAGCCGCATCTCTGGCCATGTTTTTATCAACTTTACAGTGAGTGTACGATGGATTGTGCCTGCATGCAGTTATTGGTGCATATGTAGGAATGTTTCTGAATCTATTTTAGTATATAAGAATAGTGCAGAGGTTCTGGCATCGACAGTATGTTCTTGGTATTTTGTTTATTTTGCAAAGACAAAGAGAGGAACATTGACTGTTTACTGTGTGTATTTGTCTGCCAATGAGTGTGTGTGTGTGTGCGTGTGTGTGAGTGTGTGTGTTTACATAAGCTTCATGCTTGTACCTTATCCAAGGATCCTCTCATGGGTGACTTGTAATTAATTGAATTTAAGAATCCTAAGAGACCACAATTCCTCTACAGTGAGACAAGTGAAACAAGATAATCAACTGAAAATGTCCGGGTGTTGCATATATGTTTTTTCTTCTTTATTAGTAACAATTCATTGCTGATCTACAGGTTCAGTCAGTCCGTTTACTATGAAACATTAATCTTAGCATATCCTTCACATGAGGTTGTACAAATCGTGAAGTCGAAACACTGTAAAGAGGGTATCTGCACAGTGAATATGTTTCAACCAACTATCTTATATATATATATATACTTTCACTTTGACCAATGGAGCTATCAACAACGAACATGTTGATTGATAGATATTTTTCATTGATTCACTATTAAACATTGTACAGCAAATATAAACAATATATAAAGTGTAAAACAAGGTCTAAACATACAAATCCTGCTTTCTTTTGCCTGCTGCCCAAATTCCTATCTAATTTAGCCACCATCCAGAAATATAAACTTGTTTTCACTTATAGGCCTTAAAAATAATCTAAAACCAAAAGCAAATTACACACTTTTAAGTTTATAATGGCATTGTTCCAAACTTTCACCCCAACAATGGTCAACTGAATCCCTCTCATTGTCCACAACATCACTGTTTTCCATAGCTTTGAGTGAAGCAACACAACATTGAATGTATATTTTAAAAAATGCTTAGATTGATTATTTTTATTGTTAGTAAGGGAGTAGTTTAGTGAAGTAGTGTGGCACTTCAGGGGTCAATCAGATTTCAGCTGAGGCCAGTGAATCCAGCGCCCCACCACTGGATTCGCCCCTGAAAAGGCCACAAATATAAAATACAGCATAAAGCTACTATTAACTTATTTTATGAGGTTCACAGGGTTATCCAAGGTGAGATAATTCAAGCACAGGAAGAACAAGCCAGGAAAGGCTCCCGCTGACCCTCGGGTTTGACCCTGGCCCGTTCCTGCTGTGTGGTAAGTGTGCGAACCATTGTTCCACCACTTCTCTGAGAGAAGAGACTTAGAAACCATGGTTTCTGTCATAAGATGTTTTATTGTGTTTATTGTTGTTGGGTCTTGGACATATCATGACCCTGTGTAGACTGCAGCAATCAGTGAAAACAAGTTTTTTTATAATTAGTAGACTTTAGAGGAGAAAGGCACAGCTCCATCAAATGGGAAAGAAGCATTCGGCAGCGTGCGCCCACCCTTGTTAATGGCCCTTGTTAACAGCCCTCATTTGGAACACACTCCATTCTAATGAGCCATAATAGCACCTCCTGATAACCAACCTGATAGGCGGCCCCCTTCGGGCTCTCTACCCTTTGATTGGTCGGCTGGACGTTGGTCGGGATGCACTGATAGGCTATCAAGTGGGAGGTGGGAGGGGCAGGCTGGCTGTGGGCCAATGGAAGTTATAAGACCCAGAGGAATGAAACTTGACTGGCACGGTTGCTGATACCAAAACTTGAACGTCTATGTAATGTTCCTGTAAGTGAACAATGACAGCGTGTTCGAGCATTTCTGCCATAGGCTTCATTCAGGAATATATATTATAGACAGAAAACAGTAAATTTGGGACATTTTGATCAAAAACTGTAAATAAAGCTGAACAACATGTCTCAACATCCTTACATCCAGAATTGATGCCAAAGTCTCCTGGATATGAACACAGCCATCTTTGCAAAGTCTGTGCAGTAGCGGGCAGGGGATGGAGCCATGGTGGCAAGGCCCCATCAATACCAGCACTCAACCAATCATGGGTCAGTTTCAGCCGTCAATCACGATATTTCACCACGTTTTTTTGGCCTCAAATAACGAATTAGACCCAAACAACATACATTATTGTGAGAAAAACTACCTACAGTGAGAGATAACACCTTTGAGAAAATGATATTTGATGTGTACTTTTTAGTTCCATGTCTCATCCACAAACATGGAGAAGGCAGGATTGACCTTTACTGCAGCCAGCCACCAGGGGTCGATTGAGATGCATTTGCTTCACTTTTGGGGAGCAGTGATTTTTTAACAATCTATGATCATGGTAGAAAAACCAAAGCTACTAATAACATAATATAGTGATGTACTAAGTGATGATGTGTGACTGTGGGTGATCACGTACAAAACCAGGACCTTGCAGCAGCACCACCTATTGTGACAAATAAATGGAACTCTAACATTGTTACGGCCATTTTCACATTATCAGTAATTTCACAATCGTCTGCTGTAAACAATAGATTGTGTCGCCCTATCGTGCCCGTTAAAACCATTCTGTCTAAACAGCACTGACTTTAATTAAAGTTTGACTTTGATTCAGGTGTTAACAGTTCATTTTGATTGGACTTGACTTGTGTTTGGCCTGCATGATTAGTTGCTCTATTTTTAAAATCTTGGAGCCTTGGCTGTTTTTTCCAAAGCTTTGTCTTTGTGATGAAGAACGTTTCATTGAAAGTCGCTGATTTCAGAATCCTACACAGGATGCATGTTTTCAGCAAAATTGAATGTGTCAGCGCAGTGACTCTGCCAGTTCTTGTTGTGTGTGCTTGAGAAGAATGTGACCCCTACTCAAACAAGGGAGGAAAAAACGATGGGATGATAGAAATATCTTTTTCTCCATCTTCTCTTCCCCCTTGGGGCAACTTGCTTACCCCTGCTTTCATCCGGTAGCCGAGAGAGAGAGAGAGAGAGGGAACATGGTGAGGAGAGAGGAAAGAGAGAGAGCAGGGGTGGGGGTTGAGGAAGGGGGAGAAAGACAAAGGACAGATTGGGACAGGAGTGAGCACAGAGAGAACTTCAAAAAGACTAAGAGGGGGACGGACGTCACTATTGTCATCACCTCCCATTTGTCAGTACATTACTGACAGTTGCTTGGTTGGGGTTGGGGTCTCTTTCTCTCTCTCTCTCTCTCTCTCTCTCTCTCTCTCTCTCTCTCTCTCTCTCTTTCTCTCCCCCCCTACTTCCTCTCATCTCAGTCGTTGTGCTCCTATATAACCTCTGACACCGACCCTCTCTATGTCATAGTCATTATTGATTTGGTGACAGCAGATGTCTGTACGTCAGCGTGATCCTGAGCTGAAGATATTTGGAGGTGCTTTGCTGTGTGGTAGATTTTTTGTTGGTTTAAGATAATAACTTTATCATTCTATCCAGTTGTGCACTTCCTGAAAACCCAAACATCCAGATTCTACAGCAAAAAGAGTTATTGATTTGAAGTCTGGTAACGTGCAGTCAGGTGAATATGACGAACCCATCAGCTCTCTTGAGACTGGCCTCACTGCTGCTGCTGCTGGTGTGTGGCACAGGTAAGATCTGTCTTCATTATTGGGATTTACAATGTTGTTATAATGTGTTTTGATACACACTGGTTTGCTGCAGTATTCAGACTGTTCAGAAAAAGAAAGTGTATTTAAGTGTAAGCAGGAAAAAACTCAGGAAATAACCAATTATTGACTGTTTTTGTCCCATATCGCAAATATCGAAATCTGTATAAACAGGGACATTTTTGTTTAAGTAAGCATACAAAACAATTTTGTAAACAGTTGCACGTTTTCATTGTTAAAAGGATGGTCTAGTTTTAAATGTACCAACAGCATAATATTTAAAGAATTAGGTGACATATGTACTTAAGTTTCAGCTGGAAAATGTGTGTACTGTGATTTTTTGGAGAGAATAACTTTTTAATCCTAAAGGTGTGATTCCCCACATCCTTCTGTAATAGGATGAAGCAGCAGAATGAAACATAAATTAAATTCCTTTTTCTCTAGATGCAAAGATGCAGATCATAACCAGCAAGCCAGATGTCCTTGTGGGAGAAGAGACATTAATATTGTGTAAAGGTGAGTCACTCTCTCGTTACGATTGTCTATGCGACTGAAACATTTCAGATTGAACCCAATCTCCACATTTGCTGTCACACCTTCCCTCCTTCCCTCCTTCCCTCCTTCCCTCCCTCCCTCCTTCACTCCTTCACTCCTTCCCTCCTGTGCTATAGCTGGAGGAGAGGGGGATATAACGTGGCAGAAGGACGGGGAAGACATTGAAGAAGAAAAGGTGACAAAGATTGATGAGACCTCCTCTAAGCTGATCATTAAGAATGCTACTATACAGAACACTGGCATGTACACTTGTGTGTGCGACTTCGACTCGGGACACAATGACCAGGTCCAAGCACAGCTGTATGTTTATGGTACGTAACAGCTGGCTACACCCACCCACACACACACCGCACCCACACTCACACCCACACACACACACACACACACACCTACACACACGTGCGCTATATTGTAGGAATCTCAGAATTGTTCAAGTTGAGTATATGAGCGGTTGTCTAATGAAGAAAAATTCCATTTACTCCTTCAATTAGTTTATTGCATAGAAAGTATTTGTACCTTAATCTCCTCTACCTTTGTCAGAGGGTCCATCATTTGGAGGCACCACAATCTACCATGAGTTTCTGGAGGGCACAAACGGGCTGGTGCCGTGCCTGGCGACTGGCCGGCCAGCAGTGGACATTCAGTGGCTTCGGGACAAGCGAGAAATCCCTTCTAAAGGTAAAACCAGTACCTCCCTGCAGCTTATGAGGATTATTCCATTGTAACAAAAAGCAGACCACATATTGAAAAAATGTTAGATGTCTGACTGAATGTCTGGGTATAAATGATCTGTAATAAACAAGCAGTGTTTCCCCCATAGATAAAAGAAGTTTCCCGCTGCCATCAGTTCATCAAAATCTTCACCTCATTTTCTTAATTTTGTCCGGCATAGATGCAAGATGAAGTGGCAATGAAATTACAGGGAAAGATTAAGACATCGTCTGTATATAAATGTATATATGAAGGCGCAGTTTAGTATGCAGCTAGTAAAACTTCCTTATATACCTGTATAGTATAATTCTAATGATGAAAAAGCAGAAGAGGTATTCAGTTCCAATAAAAATTTTGCATCAACAATGAGGGATAGAATAACTTTTATAATGATGAATCAGATGTTGCAAAAGCATCAGCTACTTTGTGAGTTTTATTTCTCAATTTGATTATGTTTTATATTTTTTCTTTTGTATTTACCTTTACAAGCAGCCACCGGCCCATATTTGAGAGCTGAGATGAAGAGGGTGAATATTTGCTGGTGAATTTGAAAATACTGTGGCAGTTTTCCCAAAACACCTTAGTGCAGTGTGAATACTATCTATCAGTGTTGAGCCCAGAGCTGCATTACTGCCAAGTGGCTAAATAAATCAACTGTTGCAGGTTGCTGTTTCCAAGTTGAATATTGAATTACATTAAATGAAAAAGTTTGATAAAATTGTTTTTCTTACATTCATATTGAGTGAACACGTGCGTTTTTTTTAATGATCATCACCCCTTAATGGCAGGCCGCAACCCAAATCAAGGACATTTTACAACTTCTCAAAGTTATTGATGAAAATATGGTGCAGTTTGAACCTGAGATAGTTCAGAATATCACAGTATGCCAACACAAAAAAAACAAGTTTAATGATAAACCAAAACGACCAGCAGCTTGCGATGCTATAGAGAAAATATTCACTTTTACACTCAATTAGCTGCATTTTAATTAAAAACCAAAAAGTGCAACTTAAGGACACAAGGTATTACAACATACGTAACAGTTCAGTAACTTCAGCCTTTTTTAACAGACTTAACAGTGCTTTCATGCACAAACATAAAAAATAAAAGTAGTTTCAAAAAGACTGATTCTATTCACTATACTATTGTAAGCTGTTTTAATTAGTGGCTTTATTATGGAAGGTTGATGTGCAGTTCCTGTTATAAGCAGGGTGTTGGTTGGGACTCTTGTTTTGAAGGGGTTCTAACAGAAGGGGGTAGCCTGGATGCCAGACGAATTTAGCCCCGCCCACAACATTTTGGTCGGGCAGAACTGCTCGACCAAATTGTTGTGGGCGGGGCTAAGTTCGTCTGGCATCCAGGCTAAGAAGGGGGTGCTGTCAAGAGTATTGTTTTTAGAGGTGTGAAGGAAAATAAACTGTAGTGATGTCCTGATTCAATAACCATCTCTTGTCAATAATACATGCTTCATGCTTTACAAGCTCACTGAATGGTTTGGACGCTCACAGAGATCAGTGTTTGGGCTTCATTGACGGTCTGGGCTATTCTGTGCTGCTGTCTCTAATGACAGAGGGAGGACGTCTGCGTCGACTTCCTGATAACACACTCCATATCGAAAAAGTGAGGAGAGAGGATGCTGGGACGTATGTGTGTCAGGCGCAGATCAGACGACGACCCATTTATCAGCAGCTCTCTGTCTCTGTTGTTGTCAACGGTAAGTAGCTTTTTTGGATAAATAGTGTACTTATCAAAACATGACTCTCTAGTTAGGAACTGTATTGTCTTTCAGTTGTTTTTTTACATAAATAAAAATAGATTATATATATTTATCATATACTATACCATCATTCACGACACCAAGATCTTTTCTGGTTCTTACAAAATCTGCTTTGTGTAACATAACACCTGTTGACACTCAACCATTAAGTATCTATGGACAGGTAGGTGTCAGTGATTGTGCATTTGTCTTGACAAATGTTGTATTTAACATGTTATGTTATATGTTATAAAAATGCTTCCATGCATTTGTTTTACACATACTGCACATAATGTTGGTTAAAATAAAATCCCCTCCTGCAGCTCCTCCTAAAGTGCATCTGAGAGAGGAGTTGAAGAAAGTAATGGCCGGATCAGAAACCAACGAGTCTTTGCTTTGTCTGGTGACCGGTCACCCGAAACCCAATATCACCTGGACCATGTAAGACCTGGTTCCATCTATCACACTGGTTATAAAATGTGGACACAGTAGCAGAGCTGAAACTTTTCACTCTCTCAGCCTCTTTTAAAAAATGCCTAAACATTTTGCTTTGAACTTTCATTGATTCCAGTTTTGCTAAGATGTTTTTCCTAAATATTCAATCATCTTTTTTTCAGTTGTTCAATTCAGTGCCCACCTGAAACTCTGTATCGCCAATGTAGCAGTAACATCTTGTCTGCTGAGTCTAAATCTGTTTTGTTAATGTTCTGTTCCATGACTCGTCTTCTTTTCCAACTTTTCCTCTCTCTCTATTTTTGGCTTCTTTCTTTCTTTCTCTCTTATTCACCTTCACAATGTTGTGCCTGCCTCATATTTTTAACTAACATTTTTAAAGATCCCTCTTTAAAAACTCAGTTTGTTCTTTGCTCTCAGTATGTCCTTTGCTCTTCTTTTCCCATTCTCAGGCCGGTGTCATTAGACCATTTTCGTCATCAGTTCAACTCAGACCGTAGTCAGTTGACTATACAGGCTGTAGCCAGATCTGACTTAGGGGAGTACATCTGCACCGCAGCCAACAAGATAGGAGAGGACAGTGCAACCATCATGCTTCATGTTTATGGTTGGTTCAGATCTTCCACTCTGACTTGTTGAACAATAGTGACCCTTGAAACGTGCTGCTGACAATCTCTGGTTAATTGCTCAATTGAAATGTTTCATTTCAGAGGCCCCAGAGGTGTTTCTGTCAGCAGACCAGCAGAGCGTGTCAGTGGGCGAGCGTGTGTCTGTGTCCTGTAACGTCTCTGGACATCCTCAGCCCGAGCTACACTGGCTCAACAAGAACAATGGACAGACACTGGTAAAAGTGCATGGACATGTACACACATGGGCACGACTAATTCATGAATTTAATACATATTTTGTGATTAATATGATTATGACTTCTATTTATGGCTCAATAAAGTCAACTCTTATCACTGTGACGGCTAAATTTACTGTGAAGATCCCGACCATATTTCCAGCTAAACCTTTATGCGATGACATTATTTCTAATATGTAATTTTCTTCTTTTCTTGGTGCTCTCTCAGGACTCGACTTCTGGTCGTATCCATGTGGTGGACGGTGTGTTGCTGATAGATGACATGATGCCCTCTGATGGTGGGAAGTATTCTTGCATGGCTGTCAGCGCCTCTGGAAATGCATCCAGAGATGTCACAATATACAGTAAGAGTTCATGATTGGCTTTTGAATTTCACTAATAAAAAGGGAGTTAAGTGGAAGAAAGGAAGCTATAAAGCATACTTACGCACCTCTGCCACTGACACACATGTACTGTATGTTTACATGTCATTTTATAACTTGTACTTCTTCCTTTCTAAATCCTCCTCCCCTCTTCCTAACCCAAAGCCCAGCCGGGTCCCCCTCACTACCTGTCGGTCTCGCCTGGCCCTACCTCAGTCCTCTTCTCCCTCAAGACCCTACCCATCAGTGGAGGAATGCCAATCAAAAGTTTTGCCTTGCAGTGGAAGCAGAGCTCAGAAAAAAAGTGGAACGAGGTCACAGTACCAGCTTCAGGTAGAACATCTGCTCTTTGTAAAGGCTTGGCAGGTGTTTGCTCGTGAGTTTCCCTGAAGACAAAAATCAGTTCAATCTATTATATGTTTGATTCCTTCCATAGATCCCCTAGCTATCACCGCCCTCAAGCCTTATACATTGTACACAGTGCGTTTAGCTGCCTTGAATGCAGCAGGACTAGGACAGTTCTCTGACCCAAACAGCGTTCGCACCCAGGGAATACGTAAGTGTAACATATACTTCCAATGCACTGGCAGCAAACACTGACAACACATGTCAATTCCACTTTTTATGGACTTTCTATGTGTGGTACATATGTGTGTAAATATACATTTGACTGAATTTGTGATGCATTAATGTTATAATACATTCCAGTACTTATGTGGACTAAATATCTCACAAGCACCGTTTTTCCTCCTCATCTGCTATAACTTAATTTCCCTTTTTCATCTCTCGTGCAATCATCATAACATTCTCCATGACATCATCTTCTGCTGCCTGATGTTTACTCACACTGTTGGTGACACCATGTGATCTACTGTCATTCATCCTCAGGAGGTAAAGTGCTCTCAGGGATCCATTTTTATACTATGAAATAATAAACTCACTTTAGATTTCTCATTGTAACTAAATGATGAATATAAATTTGTGTACATGAGTTCTTTCCTCTGTCTCTGCCTCCTGCCTGTAGGTGAACCCGACAGTCCAGTTTTGTCGCTCAATGAGAATAAAGTGATGGGCAACACCTTCTCTACCCCTCTTAAGCAAATAGACGATGGCGGAGTGCCTCTGCTGCACTTCATCATTCGGTACAAACAGGTAAAAGACTCTCAGTCTCTTTCTCTTCTTTGGTCCTTTTTCGATTCCTGACTGTCCTCCTCCCTCTCCTCCTCTGTTTCTAACCAGGATAAAGAAGGGTCTGAGTGGACAGAGATGCAGCTGCCGTCCACCACTGACACCGTCTCCCTTAAAGACCTGTCTTTTGGCTCAGACTACCAACTGGAGGTCACAGCGGTCAATACTAATGGTTCCTCTATTCCTGCCACAATGAACTTCACCATCGCGGAAAAGCGTATGTGGCCTCCTATGTCCTCTACCACACTTTAACACATTTGATTGTGGCTCAGCCTTTCTAGTTTACCTTAATCAACTGAGAATGTTAATATACTGTGTATAGTTGGTAATACATCAACAATTTGACAGGAAATATCCATCAATTACAATAACAAATGCATTGCATACCCCACTGAAGATGGTTGCCATAAGCTCATCTAGACTTTGTCATCTCTCCTCAAAGCGAGTAGCCGTACCATGACCAAAGGCAGCGTGGTTGGCATCGTCATGGTGATCTTCTTGCTGGTGTTTCTGGTGGTAGACGCCACCTGCTGCTACAGAAACCGCTGCGGCCTCCTCATGACCATCGCTGTGAAACTCTTTGGACAGAAAGTTCCAGGCCTCAAAATGCTGGAGGAGGGGTTGGGGAGCACTAACGGGTGAGGTGGTGAAAGGCTTAGGAAAAGACTTTCAGGGTCTGTGTGTTTGTGTGTTTAAGAAACACTGTAACATGTTGTGTGTCCTGGCTGCAGAGACGTGAAGCTGAAAGGCATGTCCACTCCGAGAGGCAGTATGCAACAGGTGGGGGTTCAGACAATCACCAAGGAGGGGGGGCAGCTCACAGAGGTCACCTGCGACAAAGCCCCCCTCACCAAAAACGAGTATGTTTATTCACTGTCATACAGCACACGATGAAATAACATGGACAGAAAGTAAAGTGCGAGAATGATAAACACCAAACTAAAATATAAAATAATCGTGGAAATGAACAATAGAATAGAAAAGGACCTTAATGGTAAATTGACAGTATCTAGAGCTTTTCCAGACTTATCAATGACTCAAAGTTATTTATAGCAGAAATCGCATTCACCCATTCACGCACATTCATACAGTGCATCTATGTACAGCACTGTTTCTATGACACACTGTCAGCACAACCGTCAGGGGCAAACTTTGGGTTCAGTATCTTGGCAAGGAACTTTAGACAGGAGGAGTTGGGTATCAAACAACCGACCCTTTGGTTAGTGGACAACGCGCTTTACCTTCTGAGCCACAGCTGCTTTACTGAAATTAGACAAAAAAACATTAGCCATCCGCACGTTCAATCATTCAACATACATACTACAGAAATCTCACATATAGTACAGCACATTGCTTTCAGTTTTCAGTTGTACATTTGATGCGGGCTTCTCCTTGCATCACAAGTAATACTAGCCTTATCCCTTGTGTAGACACAGCCGCAGTCACAGCCTCTCTGACTGCAATCCAATCTAAGAGCAAATTATTCTAACACCTGCCACATGTGCATGAGAGACAGTCTCCAGTAGCTCCACCAGTGGCTTCATTCAGACACTCACACGGAGGTCAAATCCATAGCAGCAAGCCATTTTCTAAAGTCTATTTTGAAATGAGAAAGTTGTGTTGTTTAGTCCTCGTAGCTCACTGAAGAATATTTCTTTCCTGCAGGAAAACCCATCCAGATAGAAACCAGTCCGCTGCTGAAGCATGAGGCGAGAGAGTGGTGAAACAATGAACGTGTGAAATATTGTACAGCTTTAAACAACCTCTGACTCAGAACACTAAGTCATCGCTACATTGGATACTACTGCCATGGGAAAGGTCAAACGTCCTCATCACACACAGAAGAACACTGGTCTTTTACAAAACTCTGAGCTTCTCCCTTCAAAACGGCCAAGGGCAGGAGACGGTTTCATTTTGAATCATATTTGAGTTTTTCTGTCTGCTCTGATTAGTTCAAGCTAAACTTAGAGGACGAAAACAGGTCTTGAGATCTGTGTTTTACAGGGTAAATTAGTTATTGCTATTTCATTTTCTTTGCTAAATATTCTTAAAGTTTACCTTCAGCATTTTGAATGTTGTAGACAGGCACAAGGTCTTCTGTCATATTTACTCTTTCTATAAGCCCTAGTGTATCGTGTAAACCACTTTTTCATAATCCCAAAAATATTCTTGTTATTGATCATATTTCCGATGTTTTTTTTGTTATTAACATTGCATTTGGCTGCTGCTTTTTTGGCTATGTTAGATATATTTTTAGAAAATGTATTCTCATTTCGACCGGTATTATTAAAACATTTAAAGGACCCTTCGGCTTGAACTTAAACTAGCTTAGCCTTAATGTAATTATTATGCACTGATATTTATTATTTTAAAGCCATGCATGAGAGTTATCACGAGAGGCTTTGGATTTTAAGTTTTTTTTGTAGATATAGTTTTAATGTTGAGCTCTTTTAGAAAAATTCTTGTTATCATGTTCAGCAGCTAACGCTGACGACCTGTAATCAAAACCGCCTTTACCTATGAAAACACATTTTAAAGTACCTGAAATAATATGCAACAAAGTGGATTCATATTAGACGTTATTTTAAAACTATAGTTATACTATCTTGTCTATACCATTAGTTACAGTAAGAAAACATAACAATAAATGAAAATGTTTAATGGCAAATATTTTATTCAGCTTCAGCTTTTTTTGCCTGTTTGAAAATGACCTGAACTAATCAACAATGAGTTTCTTATTCTTATTGTATTGTGTTGAACACTGTATATGGTTGTATATAAATCTTTGTATTTGATAAAAAATGGACTGTGAGTAAAACAGCCTCATCTCTGTTTCTTATTAGCATCTCCATCATACACATCTCCATCATACACAGGGAAATCATTACGACAACATTTTGTGGGTCCTTTAATGCTTCCTATATATTAATTATCTCCACGAAGGAACCAGGTGTTTGTTTGTTTTGCGCTTATAATAACATCTATTGTAACCATTCATTCATAGATTGATTGCAAATTACACTTCACTGAAAATCTTGTTCAAGATAGACAAGACCATAACCCTCCTTTTTTTCCTGCCGTACCTTTTTCTCCTTATTTTGGTTTCACGGACGCTGTCCTGTTAATGCTACAGAATCCAAGATGTTTGATGATTCTCTGCAGTTGTCAAAATCCAAATTTGTACCCCTTATTAGAGAAGGTTTGGAACAACAACAACCTTAAGTATTCTAAGCCTGAAAGACAAATCTGTATTTGTGATTTTAAAATCATACAGGATTAGCACCATGCAGGAAAGACCGAACAATCATTTCTCACAGTGAGGATGGTCTTGGTATATGCCACATGGCTGAAATTTTGGAATACTGAGCAGATCATTCCTGGAGCAACGTTGGTCTGTGAGCAATGAATTTCCTCAAGAAATAACTGATGCTTAACTCCTTTTTGATTCCATGTCTGAGTAGGCTACACTGGCTTCAGTTGGTATTTTCCTGTTTGAACACTTAAGAACAGAAGTGCTGAACAGCAGTAAATCCACAAACCATGTGATTAATTGGCAACAAATAATCACATGATATATAAATAACACAAATAATATAAAATAATACAAATAATACACTCCTGATCAAAATCTTAAGACCAGTTAAAAAATTGCATGAATTTGCATTTTGCACTGTTGAATCTTAGGAAGGTTTTAAGTAGAGTTTCAAAATGCAAAAAGAAGAAATGGGAACAAGAGCCCAGAAGTTGTGAGCAGGCAATTTATTGAAAACAACAATTTAACTGAAGTAGGCTGTTCATCAGCTGATCAAAAGTTTAAGACCACAGCTCCCTTGCAAAGTCTAAACGGGCAATTTTGTGGCGTTGAAGGAGACGTGGCCTTTGAAGACGTTTCTTGTTTTTGATGCCCTTCCTTCGCAAATGCCGTCTGATGGTTATTGGCAGAGGTGTCAAAAGTATTCCCATTCGTTACTCAAGTAGAAGTATATATAAAAATACTTTTGGAGAAGTTGAAGTATCAACTCAAGCTTTTTACTTAAGTAAAAGTGTAAAAGTACTGGTTTCAAAACTACTTAAAGTATAAAAGTAAAAGTAATGTAAGGGGAATTTTTTTATGTAAATACATTAAACTACCATATGTGTACTACTGAGCATTAACATGCGTTTCATGGAGCGGAAGGCATAATAACGAGTTGCCAATAAGTATTGTAATAATGCAAAAAGTCAATCTTCAGTGGAATGTTATCAATAACCTTTATTGGAAGAGACTTGAGAACTTTGGACTAAATCCTGTATGTACAACAACACTACCGATAGGCTTTGTTCAGCCGCAAAAGCAGCAGGTTCTCAAAGTTATTTGAGCCTATGCATGCTCTACCTGGCCTGAAGATGAGCCCTGCAACACTAAACAGTCTTTCACAGGCTGCTGAGGCCCTGCCCTTTGTACACACCGCTCGTCGCTACTACCGATTGGATGGTTTAGTGAGGTCCTCGGATCGGCTCCGCCGGAGTCGGTAACGGCCCTGGCGGAGCGCCAAGAAGACGATCAAACTTGACTATCTAGAGCAGGGGTGTCCAAACTACGGCCCGCAGGCCATCTGCGGCCCGCCATCCATTTTAAATTGGCCCTCCTCAAAAAAAAAAATTATAAATTTTTTTTTTTTCAAACCAACAATTTAGTAGTACTTTAATGGCACTTACTTATAGCAGTTTGTAGTTTAGCCCTATTTTTTAATATATTGTACCTTCTTGATTCTTGTTGTTCTGGGTTTGTACCCTTGCCTTGAATGCACTTATTGTAAGTTGCTTTGGATAAAAGCGTCAGCTATCATCATCATTATGTGCCATGCAGCCGGATTCGACTGCATGGCACCCAAAACCCCCCCCCCACAGGTGCTTAGGGTGTCGCGCTGCACCCCAGGGCCAGCGTGTCTCACGAGGCCGGGGTTGTGTTGGTGTGGCACGCGAGTGATCTCCCACCTACCCCCCCCCCCCCCCCACTCCTTCTATTTTTCTTTCTCCTCCACTTCGTCTGAGCACTGTCCACGACTGTGCGGTGCCTCCTTCTCCGCTCTTCCACCCCCTTCCGTGCGCCTTTGCCGGCCTGCTCCGATGGCCGATGGACCTGACAGCGAGGCGCCTCAGCGGAGGGGGGGGGGGGGGCTGATGCTGTGAGGACGGTGCTGCACGCCGCAGCTCTGGCTTTGCTCGCCTCCTTTTCGGAACCCCGCGTGTGCGGCGGGCACCCAACTCAAACTCTCCTCGTTCGAGGGCGGTTTAATGTCTTTTTTTTGTGTGTGTTTTTGAACGATGACAAACCGGAATGAAACAAGCCAAAATTAGTAAGTAACGAGGCTACTTTTAAAATGTAAGGAGTAGAAAGTACAGATATTTGCGTGAAAATGTAAGGAGTAGAAGTAAAAAGTCGTCTGAAAAATAAATACTCCAGTAAAGTATAGATACGCAAAATTTCTACTTAAGTAAGGTAACGAAGTATTTGTACTTTGTTACTTGACACCTCTGGTTATTGGGCTGCAGTCAGCACCAGTAATGGCCTTAATTTGGGACGATGATCGTCCCGTGTCTTGACTGACAGCCATTCGGATCCTCCGGCTCAGCGCCGGTGAGATTTTTTTGGGTCTACCACTTTATTTTTTTGTTCCATAACCCTGAGGATCTTTTAAGAAATGCAAAATGACTGTCTTACTGCGTCCAACCTCAGCAGCGATGGCACGTTGTGAGAGGCCTTGTTTATGCAGTTCAACAATCCTACCACGTTTAAAGACGGTGAGCTTTTTTGCCTTTGTCATCAAGATATCTTCACAGTGTGATTTCTTTACAGGAAATGACATGGAATCCAAATTTTTGCACAGATTTTGGCTTTTAAAGGCTGTGGTCTTAAACTTTTGATCAGCTGATGAACAGCCTATTTGAGTTAAATTTTTCTTTTCAATAAATTGCCTGCTCACAACTTTTGGTCTCTTGTTCCCATTTCTTCTTTTTGCATTTTGAAGCTCTACTTAGAACCTTCCTAAGATCCAACAGTGCAAAATGCAAATTAATGCAATTTTTTAACTGGTCTTAAGATTTTGATCAGGAGTGTATATGAATATTTTTAAAGCAGCACTTTGCCTGTTATGGTTAGTGTTTTATATCCTGGTTAATGAAGGGATCGTACTTCTTTCGTCGCAGATTGAAACCTAAATACAGCTGTGACTCAAACGCAGACATATTGATTTGTTGGTGTGTCACAGTATCAGTGCTGTGCAGCTCCCTCAGCCCCGCCCCCTGCCTGATACGTTCCTGCTGACTACAAGCACATGACCAGGCGTGTTTACACCTGCAGCAGCCCAACACACACACGCACACACACACACGGCTCCAGCTCTGACTGAGCCGCTGACAGGGATCCCGCTGTTTAAGGTGAGAGAAGAAGCAGCCTTCTCCCCGGGGCTCGTTGTCTTAACGCGGAGTCTGTAAGCTAGCTTTATTAGCATGTCATTTAGCTTGTCAGTGTGAGACGTGAGGACGCTAGCGGTGCTCTTCCTTAGCAGCAGTGGCTAGGTTAGCATGCTAATATGACTGTTGTGTCAGGTTAGCTCCGTCAGGAGCATCACCAGCACCCGAGCTGCAGGTTAAAGGTGAAGCCACAAACAGACAGGAAGCGGAGGGGTTTTATTAGCTGCCACCAGGTTATGTTTATGTTTAATGTCATCGTGTTTAGCCTCATTAATGTCAAACAGTACAGTAGAGTCAGCTGCTTGTCAGCTCTGTAATGAAGAAGTGGCTTCAGTGTCAAAAGCTGGTGACAGATTGTTTTTCTGACAGAAATCTCAGTTGATCTGAAGTCACTGCCAGAGCTTTCTATTGAAGACCATCTGTGTCATAATGTCTTGTTTAGTGAAGCTGTCACGGAGGTCAGCTGTAATGAGACCCCCTCTCCTGTCTGTCTGTCTGCTGTCTGTCTGTGTGTCAGTCAGGTGAATCAGAGGAGCCATTAAACTGTGCTCGTCAAGTTTATCCTCAGAAATCACCTGTATTTTAACTGTACCAGCTAATCAGTTGTTCCTGGTGCATACTTATACTTATACGTATGCTCCTGTGTAGCATCTTTCTGCTCCTGGTTTGAGATGAGAAATAGTGTCCTGCTTTAGTTCAAGTACAAAGAAGTATTCTCTGACTCTCCTACTTTGTCCAAATGCCTGAATCCGGTGTTAAGTGAAAATAAGAACATTGCAGTCTGTGGATCGCTTTATTTAAATATCATACTTTATCGTCATTAGCCCCAGGTAGCCCCTGCCCATCTGATCCGCAGCAGGAAAGCTCCATTCTCAGCCACAGGCTCCAGGGAGCCAACCCTCCTGCTGCCCACCATGGATGGGACAGATGTGGAACGTGAGCTCTTCGCTTCTCTTCTCTTTGTTTTTATGTCTGCCTCTATTTTTGTGTTGACTCACTTTCTCTCTACTTTTTTAGCTTCCTCTTCAGATATGTTTGTTCTGTTTTGTTTTCCCTCTAGAAGTGACCCTTGCTCTACTAGATGCAGCCAATGATAAAGACCCAGAGGTCCAGGAGCAGGTCAGAAAGTCTATGTTAACGCTGGGAAAACAGCAGCCAGACCGAGTGTTAGCCATGTGTCAGGACTACCTCCTGAAACATCCAAAGGTAAAACCCCAGAATGCACCTCCAGTATGTTAAACACGATACCAGTGGGTCATCCACACATCCAAGCTGTCTGTTAAAACCCATCAAGTTAAGCTGGTGTTGCTGCTGTTATCAGTATTCTTGCCTCACCTTAATAAGAATAATGCAAATAGCTTTTTAAGCCCTTGTCAGAAAGTCAGATAAGCATGACTGTATTTCCACATGCAATTATAGTGTTTCAAACCAAGCACAGTCACCGCTACATCCAGTGATCATTTACCGTGGCTGCACCATGTGATCATACTTAAGACAGTCAGAGTGGAAGCTGCAGGGAAAGTCCTCCCTTGCATTTCGTTCCTGATGAGGGGAAAACATAGTTTTTTTTAGATCCCCTCGAGATTTGGTGAGCAAACCTTGAAAAGCTGTACTTGATGGACATGTCCGTGGCTTTATGAAAGAGTTATACTGCAGTGACCCCAGCTAACAATACTCCACTACTAATCTGGTAAAGTTACTCACAATTACAAGTTATTCTAGAGCCCTTAAGTGTGTCAGCCTTTTACAGACAGTAGCCGCCTGTAAGTCAAGACTTCCCTGTGAGCGGTTTCACATATGCAAAAAACGTTGCAGTAATTAGTTGTATGTGTAAATGATTCAGCTCTGGTGATTAAATACATAGGTTATACATTTTTGCAAAACCATTGTACCCTTCTAGTCTTGCGATCCAAAATGGACATCTCTATATGCAGTATCTAAAATCCCAACATTTTCCCTAAATTGAATAGAATAAATAAGAGAATCACTAATGTAAGTGGATATTTAATCTTAGTTCTGATTTATTTTGATTGTTTTATGCCTCTGTGTCGGTGAAAGCCAGTAGTTGGAGGCATTCTTTCTTGGGGTTTTCCATCCGTCCATCTGTCAGTTCCATTTTTGGGAGCACAATAATCTCAGGAACGCCTTGAGGGAATTTGTCCAAATTTAGTAAACACTTTTTGTTGGACTCACAGATGTAACTGATTAGATTTTGTTGGTCAAAGGTCAAGGTCACAGTGACCTTATGTTCTTGTGAATGTGATGCATCAAGAACAACCATCTGCCACAAACATTCACTGGATCTCAAAGATGAACTGATTCGAATTTGGTGCTAAAAGGTCAAGGTCTCTTTGACTTGACAAAACCTTGAGGAAATATTTTCAAAGTTGGCACAAATGTTCACTTAGACTCACAGATTTACTGATTCGATTTGGGGGATTTATGTTCAAAGGTCACTGTGGCCTCATATGAATGAGTTAAATATGTATTTAGACTGAAACTGCACTGGTTGGTGGAGAGGCATACAGCCACAGGCTGGTAATTCTAGTTTAGGTTTTACATTTAACACACTTCCTCTTTTTTCCCAATGATCGGTAACTTTTCTTGTGTTTATATTTATGATACTGCATCATCTTATCATGCTGTCACAGCCCCTGGACATGTGATTATCAGATGATGGCAATTGAGGAAATAGCTTAGAACACATCAGTCATTTGGCACATTAGATTCCCTTTTTTACTGTGATGGTGTTTCATTTACAGAGTTGTATTGTGCCCTCTATGTGACTGTGTAAAAGCCCCAAAGTTTAAGGGATATGTACAATATATTTTTGGATTTTTATTTAAAATATGCAGTTTAGTCAGTCAGTTTTTTTTATCTCTTCATTGTCAGTTTTTTTTTTTGTCTCCTTCCTCTTCTCCTATAGCTGGTCGTGGGCCACAGGGTTGTGATTCTTCAGACTATAGAGCTGATAGCCAGCTGCAGGATAGAGGAGATCAGTTCCCTCAGGATAAAAAACATTATCTCTCTGGCCTCAGATGAGATGACACGATCAAAGGTAAATATGTTGACGTTTTAGCTATTTATTTATTCATTATCCCAGAGAACAGATGAATACTGATGTTCCTTACTCTTCTCAGGAGGTAATCCCTGACTGGCAGCAGGCAGCCAGTAATATTTTGGTTGCTGTGGGTAACAAGCACATCAATGAAATCATGGAGGAGATATTAAACAAATTCCAGCCTGGGATCCTACCTCACTTCTTTGTGGTCCAAACATTAGCCAACCTGTCTGATTCCAATGGTAAGAAAATGTTCACAAAGGACACGCACACATGCACTCACTCACGCACACACTCACACTCACGTGGGCTCACAACACAGGTTATCTACGAAAGACATGAACCTGTTAAACCTGTCTAAAAAAAATGCAGTTGTATCTAACGTTTTTTTAAGTGTTTTACCTCAACTATGGAACATCAGCACTTGTTCTAGTAGCAATTACACAAGTTCACAGCCTCTGAGCAGACCTATGCCTCTGAGCAGATCTATACTCTTTTAAATGCTCAGTTTTTCATATATAAAGCCTAACTTACTGTTACTTTGATCATTTGTTTTTTGATTCATTAGTTCTCTGGGTGTCAAAGTAGCACATTTGCTCTAACATAAAACATAGTAAGGAATGCTTAGTAATAATTTGCTATTAATTGTGTGCTCTCCTCCATGTTCCCTAGTTTATGGCATGGTACCCTTCCTGAATGCAATACTGGGCACCATGCTGCCCATGCTGAGCATGGCCAAACAGGACAACATGAAGTGGGTCTTCTCCTCTGGTAAAACCACCTGACATACTTATTTAAATTGTGTTAATTGATGAAGTTTATCAACCCCTCTCCAAAAAGCATTAAAAAACTACTCCCAGGTATTCGGCTCCAAAAACCTCAGCGTTTCAAAACAAACAATTATCTCACCGTTCTAATAGCTGTGTCAACCAGTTTGTTTCTACTTTCCCTCATATTCCATCTCTCTTTCTTTCTTTTTCTTCCTCTAGCCTTGTGTCATTTCAGCGACAGTATCTTGGAATACCTGGCCAACCTGGACAAGGCTCCAGATCCCACAGTCAGGAAAGACACATTCTCCAGTGAAATCTATGCTGCTTTTGAAATCCTCTTCAATAATTGGTTACAAAGCAGGGAGTCTAAGGTGAGGTCACACAGATTTTTTTTGGGATATAAAGTAAACTACACAGTATGAACATTTGCAATTGATTCATGTGTTCAGGCATTATTGATTGAAGTCATGATGCAAATTTAGCCCAGCTTAAGCTTTATCTTTTGACCTTTGGATACAAAGATGATGATGGCAGTTCAGAGGGCATATTTTTTTATGATTCACTCCAAAACATTATAATAAAAGTCACACTAAAAATGTGTGAATTACAATGAAAATACTTTAAGGGGGTTGTGCTTCATTTACTGTTGCAGTTTTAAATGATCAAGCACTAGCACCACGTTTCGACCAGTTCCTGTTTGAGTATATTTTCTATGGGGACTTGAAAGCATAGTAATCACTATTCTTTGTTTATGTCCAGTCTGCCTCCTGAAAAGTTAATATAAATCTGTGATTACAGAACTGTCAGATTTTCAACTAATGACTGAAGTTGTATTAACTGGTGTTATTGAGTTGATGTTACCACTTTGTGACTCACCAAATTGTTCCCTTTCTCCCAAATGTCATTTTTTCATTGTGTGTGTGTTTGTGTGTGTGTCCTAGTTGAGGCTGACTGTGGCAGAGGCAGTGGGCTCTATGAGCCACCTGCTGGCCAGCGATAAACTGGAGGAGCAGCTCCCCAAACTCATTCCTGCCATCTTGTCCTTGTACAAGAAAAACAATGAGCACTACATCATCAGCAAGGTTTGTATTCAGTGAGCTGGATTATTTAGTTTGGATTCTGTGATATAAATCTTGTGTAGTTTGAGCTATGATATAACGTGCCTTATTGGGCGAAATTTCCAGTCAAATGTCTGCAATATACCTCCATTTATCGCATGTTCAGAGGGTGGGTATTTTTTTCTCCTTCTCCCTCAGAGTCTAAGCCAAGTGCTTGATGCCTCTGTCAACATGGGCAGCAGAGTGCTGGAGACACAACTCGACAGTCTACTCTTTGCTCTGCATCAACAGGTAGGCATTACTAAAGTTTACCTTGAGTAAACCAGCTGATGGAACTAGGCAGAAAACTTAAATAATACATGAAATATAAAAAATTATTTAAATAGCACTTGAAAAGTTCCAATGTGCTTTACAGAAAGAAAAAGATCAGACTTAAACAATATCATTCAAAACCAAGAATGATAATCAGTTCATAAAATATAACTGAATTAAATAAAGTTACACACAAAATAATATGTTGAATATGTCAAACTGACTAAAAAACATAAAAAATGTTTTAAAAATATATTTTAAAGACACTAAGGATGATTTCTGTCTAATGTCAATAGATAAACTGCAATGGGCCCGGTCACCCATAGTCAAAACATGCTTACATACAGTGCATCCAACAGAGCTACTACATTCATGCAAATATAGGAATACATAGTGTTTTTGTCAATGCAGTAAATCAATGTGTCAGATATTGTTTAAAGGAGGAGAGATTTTTTGTTCTTACTTTTGGGAATGTTAACAAGTCAGAACTTGATAAAGAATAAAAGCACTGGGCGTGCCAAGCGACAGACCTTAAGCAAATCAGAAGCACTTAAGACCTGTTAACACCTCGACATGAAATCACCTGTACCTGGATCTGCTCTGTTGACTGTCAGTTCCTGGTTTCCAACAGTCTTTGCAGCACTTTCTATCGCATGACTGGTTTCCCCTTATGCAACCTGCAATTCAGTCCTTGAGTCACAGTCTTCCTGTTTAGTGACAGAACAGCTCACCATATTGAAGTCGAAATTGAGTCACAGGGCCACTGTAACCAGATGTTTTCATAACCCTGTGAGTCAGCTGACACTCACTATCTTTTACTGTTGCAACATTTTACCACAATGACTCTTCTAGAGATCTTTGTGTGTCAGGATGGTGGCGACATAATATTTCACTTGTACATGTTTGTAGCTGAAGTTCATTAGGTCCAAATAAAGTACTTAGAATTCCAAGTTACTTGTTGGATTTAAAATGGGGGTTTAGAAAAATGTGCTCCTTCAGATATTCTCAGTTCTTATTTTTAGTTTCATTTCACACACCCAATGACTCTGGTTTTACTTAAACTTCTCATGTGTGACCTGATGCTAAGCGCCCACCGGAACTCATAAGCCGTTTTCAGACATGAACTCCTGAGAATGTCTGCATGATGGGGTCTGGACTTTCTCCAAAATTTGCTTTTCAAATACAGTATGAACAACGTAGCGCGAGATTCTCGGACACGTTCACAACAACACAGAAATTCATTCAGGCGAGGGGTTGGCATGCAGCATGCAGGGAGTGACATATACATTTTGCTGTTGAGATAATGTTGACTTCAGTGTTCGCCCCTTTTCACCAAAAAAAAAAGTTTTTACTCTGGGGTTAGGAGGAACATTTTCAGAGAATGCCTGGAGCCCTTCACTCTGACATTTGTGTTTTCACATCCAGCTCCTCTGGAGGATTTTAGGAGATTATCTGGAGTTCAGTACATGTCTGAAAGCAGCTATATTGTACTGTATAAAACAGTGTTTAACAGTTTCCTTCTGTTCTTCAGGTATCTGCCCCCACTGATTACAATAACCCTCCGACTGTCAAGAACCACAACGAGGTCCTGCGCTCCTTCAGTTTGCTGGGTACTGAAGCTCCTCAGTTGTGTTTGTATCCGTCTGCTATGTTTAACTGTGCTAATTGTTTAGACACTAATATGTGACGGTTTGTGGTGACCGGGGTAATGTATGGTAGCAGAGGAATGTTGTTCACAAGCAGCAGCCCTTTCTATCGGTTCTAGTTCTGTGGGGTCACAAGAACAGTAATGAGATCATCCATTAGTGTGTCAGACGCCACAAGATAATCATGTTAACTGTGACATTTGGTCCACTTCTCGCTCCTTCTCTCTTTCTCTCACGATCTCTTTTTTTTCCTTCTCCTCTACCTCCAGCTAACTCCTTCCCAGACCGAATGGTGATGTTTGTTCTTCAAAAGTTGGAGAACAGTAATGAGCGGAGCAGGATGGGCTCCCTGGCTGTTGTCCGCCACCTCATTAACTCCACCAGTGAGAAAAACTGCACACACTCCTCAGCCCTTCTTATCTTTTGCTTTACACACTTCAGTGGTTTATTTGGCATCAGAAAAAAAGCTACAATGAAATAGCAATTCATTCCTGGGGAATCTTTTAAATTTGAGAACACTCAATCAGACTAGATTATTCTTCTTTACTTATCTTCCGTTATCCGGTCACATGTCTGGACTTAAGTGTTATTTTTGTTTTGCAGCTTCTACAATGGAGAGTAAGAAGCTGCTGATTCTGGCCAGTATCAGACATCCAATGGCCGACCACAGCAACAAGGTGACACACACGTACACACACACAGAATATCTAGATTTTTCTTGTGGACTCTCTGTATTCCGCAAAATTGGTTGAAGATCAATAATTTGAATTATGTATTTTGTATTTTTTTATGGTGAACAAGCTTGTTGTTCAGATAGTTTTGAAATTGTTGCTGCTCACACTCTGATTCTGTGATTCTCAGGTGAAGAAGCGTGTGGTCCAGGTGATCAGTGCGATGGCCCATCATGGTTATCTAGAATTAGAGGGAGGAGAGTTATTGGTTCGGTTCATAGTTCAGCACTGCGCCTTACCTGACACGTACCAGGTGATTCATTCTTAAGATTTCTCCTTGATTTGGGTTGAAGTTTTTAATTAATAAGTTTTCATTCACCTATGTATGTGAGTGGCTTATGTGATTGCATAGGAAGGCAACAGTAAAAGTAAATATTGTTTCATATTCTGTTTAAAGGGCCCCATATTGTGTTAAAATAAATGTTCAGGACTTTTACTATCTATACTGACTTGAAGGGGTCAGCAGGGACCCTCAAAGTATGAAAACACTCACTCCACACACTTTTTCAATCAGTCCATTCTAAGAAATATGTTATTGAAACGTCTCGTTTCGTACTTCGTCCACCGTATGATTTCATTCGGGATCGCACTCGTCTCTCAGCCCCACTCAGCCGGTACCAGTCCAGCCTCCGAACCCACCACCCCCGCTCCCCATCACCTCCACCACCACAACCACCACCCCTCCACGCCGACCGCGACAACAAGCAGACTTGTTGCTGAGCAATGAAACTCCATTGTGGAACTCTGTTCTGTAACTCTGGACCGTTCAGAAACATCCTGTTGTAACCGACTGTAAATATGTTTTTACCAGAGTGAATGCGCCAGAATGAGACCGGTGATAAGCCTGTTCGCCTGTCACTCAAAGTGCAGTCAGCCAAACAGAGCAGGGGCTCAAGAGGAAGGGGAAAACAGCCTGTTCTGTCTGCAGCTCCAGCGAAAGGCAGAAGAAAGGACATGGAAATATACATTGCATTATTTTTTTTGACTTTAAACCACTGATATATCATCTTAGGGGTACTAATACCTCAAATTAAATCCTAGAAAAGTGTAAAATATGGGGCCTTTAAATATTTCCAATAAAGCACCAAAGTAAAAGAAAGAATTACTGTCTGTAAACACAAACAACAAATGTTTCTGCATACAGTACAAAAACATTTCAAGATAAAATTGGTTCAAACTTCATTGTTCAGATCCAATATTTTTCCCTACAGAGGGACTGCTGAAGATATGGAAAGTCAAATATGTATTCTGATCTGTGCACACGTCTTTGTTTATCCAGCGCGGCGAGAGGCCAACGGATCCAGAGGAAGTGACGAATGAGTCCTTGAGGATGATGTGTGACAACACCCTTCATCTCCTGACCACCACGGTTGGTCGACTAGCTGATGTATGTACACTATATTCTCACGATATCCTCACCACTCCATCCGTCTACCTTGTTTGTGACTAAATCATCTATGTTGCCAAAATCATTTAACTGCTGGTTTTGTTATTACTCCTCCCTGCCAAATGCAATATGTTATGGCTTTGTCGGTCGTTTCGTCCGTTTACTTTGACATGATATCTCAAGAAATCCTTGAGGGAACGTTCACTTGACTTCCTGGATGAACTGAATACACTTTGGTGATCGAATGTCAAGGTCACAGTGACATAGCAAAACTTGTTTTGGCCTCTACGCAAAGAATAACTGATCAGACTCTAGTGGTCAAATTTCACAGAGACCTCATATGTAAATAAACCCTAAACTCAAAATGCTCTGGTTGGCAGAGGCTGTTCAACAACAGGGCGGTAATGTTAGTTGCAAATTTTTAATTTGTGCACTTGCTTGTTCATGAATCTTTATTTTCACGTTGAATTTATTGGGGTTAAATTTCTTTCTTTCATTCATTTCTTTAATTGACCAAAAGCGGTCCACTTTACAGGTAAAATAGATGAATATTGCTTCGATGCTTAACACATGTATTCGGTTTGTAGGTGCTGTGGCCCAAGCTGCTGTTCTATCTAACCCCTTCACAATACAGCAATGCCACCACCCCTCTGTGTAAGAGTCTGATAGTGCTGGGCAACAAGAAGAAAACTAACCAGGAGCCCAGCTTTAACATCGATTTTACACAGGAAGGTAGGACGCATATTACTGATGTTAGTAAATAATCATTAAATGTTGTGTGTTTTATGTCCATCATAGAAAATGCAGTATTACAAAATAATTTGAACAAACACAACTTTTCTGTTGAATGATCTTTTTAAAATATTTGTGTTTTATTTCTCTCCTCCAGTCAATCTGCCCTCTCCTCAAACACTAATGATCAGACTGCTGGTAAGTAAAGCAAACTGTATTATTCACTTCAGTGGTGTCTGATAACTTATTGAGCCTAACACAGAAGTTAATGTTTGTATACTGATGTTCCTAGAATTTAAAATAATGGCTCATTAAACATCCAATCCAGTCAGAGGCTAGAATAATAGATTGTTCTTAATTGTAATTGATTTATTACAACCCATGCTGTAGAAGAATTACTTACAGTGCCCAATAATCCATATTAGTTATCAAGTCAACTTTACTGTCAGTGCAAATCTCTGGTATTTTCTTGTGAACAAATATTAATATGCTGAGCTTCATAGTCTTATGAAATAATTTGAAGTTATATTGTGCCGGTTGCCAATAGAACTAGTTAATTTAATGTGAGAAAATAGAGAGCACATAGTCCTCTTCATCATGCCTAATGATAGTCTGGTTATCTTCATGCATATTGTGTCCTGATTTGTGTTGGTGGTTTTAGGTGAATGCAGCATTCCCGCTGAGTAGCAGAGGTCACGGAGCTCCGTCACTCTCCCTCCTTCAAATCCTCAGTGTCAACATTCACCCCAATACAGAGATTCTCTGGGATAAAGAGATCCCTCCTTTGCTGAGCACACTCGAGGGTATGGAGATATGGAAATAATGCTGTCTATAAATTCAGTGTATCTTAACATCAGTGCACAAAGTGATGCCACTGTCACAACGTGTAGTGTCTTTTCTGCAGTGGCAGCAGAGTAGAAAGGCTTTATTTTGTCCTTATGCCTTTTTTATGTGCAGCATTCCCCTTTTCCTCTATAGTAGAGAAATCTGAATCTGTGTACTGTCGTTTTCAGAAACAACAGCACAGAGCCTGGATAAGAAGCAGTGGAATGAGCAGCTGCTGAAGGTGAGCTTTTGTCTATTGGAACATTATATAATTTACATGATAATATGTCAGTGTTTTGCATCATCATCATTGCAGGATTCCAAAACTTTGGAAAAAATTGATATTTTAGTTTTTTATCCGAATTCAACTGACAATTCCCATGAACAGATTAATTGCTGTAATCAGTGACCTCTTTTCATGTGTTTGTCTTTTGTGATATGTAAATATTTAAATCTGTCTTTATCTGACATTATGTCCAGTTCCTCTCTAAAACCCTGGTTACTATTGACGATGACAAGTGGGTGTGTCAGTTGGCAGCAGAGACTACGCGCTATATATCCACGTATAACAACGCCCTAGAGGAGAAGGTAAGTGTTTTACAACCGCCTCATTTCACTCACAAATCAAGAGCGAGCTGGTTACAAGCTACTGCTTCAGTTCAGTCACAAACATCTGTCCCGTGATATAAGACTACTGCTTTGTGGAGTTGCTGAGCTCTTAATTCTAGAAAAACTGACCTTTTTAAAAATGACCTTCTTCTGACTCAACTGCCTCAGGTTTATAGAATATAGAATTATTAAATATGGAATGTAAAATGTAGAATATAGAAAATAGAATATAAGAATGTAGAATATGAAGAAAAGAATGTAGAGTATAGACTAAAGAATACTCAATATAAAATATGGACTATAGAATTTGTAATATAGAATAATGAGTGTTTGAATGCGGAATATGGAGAATAGAATATAGAATGCTGTTTTTTTTTTGTTTTAGATTTAACAGAATAATGTGACCCGATATCTCAAACATTCATACGCAACATGGATCAACGTGGATTACCACAGTATATGTGACTGTATTATAATTTAGTTTTTATATATTTATCAAACAACATTTTGTTGTCTCTTTCTTTTTACTGTCCACTGTAGAGTTTCCTGTATCAGTGCATAGGAGTGACTCTCCAACAGTGTTTCAACAAGGAGCTGGTGAAAAAGCAACTGCAGGAAGTCCTCCTCACAGCACGGCACAATGACGCTGTGGAAAGAGAGGTACATTTGTGACGTTGAATTAACCAGAGCCACAGTTTAATCGATGAATGTTTTGGGGTTTTAATATGTAGACAATGTCCAACCTATTTTTTCTATCAGGGAGTTGCGATGGGTGTTGGTCTGTGTGCTAACAGCCACCTAGAAGGAACTCTGGCTAAGCTGGATGAGTTTGGCAAATCAGATGCCTTCAAGAAGTCACCAAGCATCTTCAACCTACTCAAAGTATGGAGAAGTTTCACAGTTTATCCTAAATGACAGTTTTGTTACATCACTTTGTTTTTCACATCTGTTTGTCCTAACATTGTTGAAATAGTTTCAATTGTCTTTTTTAATCTCTCCTTCCTTTCCTTTTCCTCAGGACCGTAATGATGTTGAGGTGGAGAAGGTGAAAAGCACATTAATCCTGTGTTATGGTCAAGTGGCTCTGAATGCACCTCCAGAAAAAATACTTAACCGCATAGATCAAGACATCCTGCGTTGCATCAGCAAACACTTCAATACAAAGGTAATGTTAGCTCTAAGGCAACATGGCAGGGATCGTAAAGGAGACTGTTCTTGGAGGGCATGTTGTGTTAAGGAGAGAATTTGCATACAGTGATGACAATAATTCGGCTTCAATAGTAATGTAGTTTGAGTTTTTATATTTTAGGTTACTTTCTGTATTGATTATAAGTACTGAATTGATTAACATATAGCATTGCAAACATTGTGATTTGTCTCGACCATTTCAATCCCCCATCACAAGAAATCGCATTTAATACTTTAACAGATACTTGGAGAAGTAAGAGTGTAACGATCACACAAAACATGTCTGGTTGAGTCAGCTGCAAATTAGATGTAAGAACCTAAATATCAGGTAACGGCTGTGTTTCTATGTGAGCTCATGACTCTATCACCTCTGCTTCGTACAGGTTCTGGGGATAAAAGTAGAGACCAAGGTATCATCACAGGAAATCACGGGCTGTCTATCTCCGGTCTCGGACCCTTGCTCTTTTCTAACTTCAACTTGCTTTTCTTTACGCTTATTTAAAATCCGTTCCGCACGCTTGTGGTGCTACTATCACTAAAATCTTTACTGAAAGTCTTCTACTCCAGAAAGAGGAGCTTGATACAATATGCAACTACTTTTTATGCCTCCGCGCCAGCGCCAGCCAGTGGTATTATGTAGTTTATTATGGCATTAAGTACGTCGCATTCCTGTGAAAGCTATATTTTAAGAATGCCTTGAGGGAATTTTCTCAAATTTGGTACAAATATTAACGTGGATTCAAGGATGAGCTGATTCGATTATGGTGTTCAAGGTCGCTGCGACCTCACCAAACACATTGTATGCCTTGTGCTGGTGATATCTCTGGAACGCCATCAAGGAATCCTTAGACATTTGGCATAAACATTCACGTGGAGTCAAGGATTAACAAACTTGATTTTGGTAGCCAAAGGTCAAGGTTACGGTCCCGGTGGCCTCACAAAGGCTATGTTTCTGTTTTTCCGGCCTCTTATATGTGATATCTCAAGACTGCTTTAGGGAATTTCTTCAACTATTGATCAGTTTTCACTTGGAATCAAAGATGAAGTGGTTATGTTCAAGTTGTCAAAGGTGAAGGTTACAATGACCTTTTATATAAATCTGGAAAAAAGTATGTTAAGTAAAAAACTTCTCTGAAGATAGTCTTTAGTTGGGAACTAGCTTTTAAAGGTAGGGTCAGTAATTTTCACTTTTATTTATACCCCTTTTACACCAACATTTTTTGGTATAGTTTTCTGTTTTTTCCCCCATGTGCACTATGTTCGATGTCATAATCATATTGAAAACTGAGGCGCTCTCTCAACTCTCTGTCTTGCCAAATTAGTCAGTAGCCCTTGCAGGACTGAAATCGGCACGATCAATGGCCGTCACAGATCATGATCAGAGACTTCAGCCGGGGAGGCATAGACCATTGAAGTAGACATGACAGCCAGAAGTTAGCGATGGATTCATGGCAAAGTCGGCTTTGAGCAGGTGTCAGTCAGTGCACATTTATGTGTTTTGGGTGCGTAGCTTTAACAGGAGGGCAAATGGGTGAGGGTTTCCAGGATTACCAACCCTGGCTTTAGGTGATATATCTCCAACAATCTTTTGAGTATCAAAGCTTCATCCAGAGTAAGATTGGTGGCTGTTTTTCTTTTGTTTGTAATTTGCATAGTATCAGAGAACATCGGCAGATCAGCTTCACTTGAGTCTGTTCCAATGTAATTCACTTGTGGTCAATTTCCACTAAAAAGTCGAAATGTCTTTAATCAGATTGATACTCTGAGCTTGATTTGAGGTGGTTTATCACGATAACCTACTAATGTAAAACCAGTGACATGCCTACTAGATTGCATTTACAATCTTGCATTTAAAGGACTATGGGTTTTTAAGCTCCAATTCCACAGAAGCTATATATGTTATCAAACCAGCGCAAACCAAATTGAATATAAACACTTTTCTTAATGTCTTTTTAAATACCCATCTCACATGCAGCTTTATTTCCTGATCATCTGTCTCTCCATATGATTTGCAATCTCAGTTCTAGTAATTCTGTCTTTCTGGTGGATTGTTCTTTAAATGCTGACTGACCACTCACCCTCTCTGTGAATGGATTTTTGTAAATTTCTTGCAAACTCCTAACCTTGGGCCTGCAGGCCTAATGCTCTTCTGTCAGAGCCTGCTGATGGTTTGCTGTTGAACCAATCTGTAATCACACAACTCTGATTTCTAACTTTTGCTATCCGTAGGCATGGTGGATCAATCTGCAATATCACAATTGGATTGATTTGATTGACTGAGTTGACTGAATCATTTTTACATTGATTCTGGATTTCTTTTTCTGTTGCTAAGCTATTTGTAGAGTTGCATCTGGTGAAAGGAGCTGCCGTGTGCCTTGCTGTTTGCATTCCTGATAAATTGGAAAATGCAATTATCCAATTTTATTCATGTTTAGCCTACTTTTCCTCTTGACCCTTATCTTTTTATCTGTGTATGTAATACCATTTTTCCTGTTTTATTTCTTCTTGTTTCCTCTGTGTCTTCTGTGTGTGTGTGTGTATGTGCTGCTCTAATCTAGGACCTGACGATGAAACTAAGTTTGATTCAGAGCGTTGGCCTTATAGCCAAAGCCATCAGCGTGTGCGTGAAGAAACAAGGCTACGTCTTCTCTCGCAAACAGGAGCTCATTGGCGTTATGCTGGTCAGTATGAAGATCAGTCACTTTAACAGTTAATAACGGGGAGGTTGCAGCAGAAATTATTTTTATTAATATCGATTTTAATTAGTTTCTGATCTTTCCCTCTGATGTCTATGTAAACTCTGGTCAGGATTTCATTAAAGCAGAGCCGGCTGACTCATTGCGGACTCCAGTGCGCCACCTTGTGATGACAACATGTTCCAATCTAATGTATCCTTCACTTCAGTAAAATAACTGGACTCTCTCTCTGTAGTCTGAAAACTACAATTCATAGGTTCACAGAAAAACTGCAACCTCCTTCTCTCAATGTGTTTAAAAAAATACGACTTATAAGCTCAGGTGGTTTTGATCATACAGACAATTCTGTTAGTTTGCAATTGAAGTTAACATCCCTCTGATATCAGGGGTACTTCATAATTGCATCATAATTTCCACTCATTAAACTTAATCTCAACCACAGAAATGCAACTTTAAGACATACAGCAGACCACATACTCTCGCACACACACAAATACGTATATATATATTTGTTTTTCACACATCATTCACATCACTCAATCTACAGTTTTATCTTTGACCTTCAATTATTCAGACCTCTGGATCCTGCACTGAGTGAGAATGAAAGCTTTGACTTACTGAAGATTTGTGTGAACAGTGTGTTTTCTCTGCCACCTGAGACACAAACTCCGGAGAAGATTAAAGAAGAGGAGGTTCTGGACCCCAAGAAGAGAAAGGTGAAAGAAAGCAAAAGAGATGTGTGCGCACACACATGCAATACTACAACACTGATGCTGCCACACAAATGTGCTGTTCATTGTTTTGTGCAACCACTGGTCTTCAGCTAACTATCATTTGCAGATCAGCAGGAATTTTACACAAATTTTTTACAAATTTTTACAAAAAAAAAACAAGGTCTGGTAGTTCTGAAGTTTAGCAGGTCACTACTCACATTCCGCCTTCAAACACTGTGTGTGACTATTTCCAGACATTATTGTGTTATCAGTCTAACATGTCCTGGTAAATCTGCACAGGCATTACACAGAGACACATTGACTGCACTGCAGGAGTTGCTGAAGAGTGTTTTGGCCAAAGACCCCACACCTGATGGCCTGCAGAATGTCTTCAAGGTGAGACATCGTGTTACAGACTAATTTATCTTCCCCTGTTCAGCTTCATGCCAATTTCTCACACTGAGATCATTTTATTTATCAAATAAGCAAAAAGTTAAAGGTGGTCTTGGTATTTAGTTTCCAGGCAAGGAAAAAGGAAATAAAGTTGTCCAACCGGCATCAACTGAATCTTCCACTTCTAGCCCTTTGTCTCCTCTCTTCAGTCTCCTTGACTTGTTTCTCAAAAAAACAAACTAAGTTGGCTTCATGAACTTTCCTGGCTGTGTATTACGGTCTCCCTGGGTTCTGAGATATGATGTGTATTATTGTCCTCCGCAGCACATTGAATCATGGTTGAGCTCCGGACAGGACCACGAGAGGGAGAGAGCGGTCACAGCAACTGCTCAAATCTTGTCGTACTACCTGGAGAACCTGACTGTCAAGGTACACACACTACTCACTTGGGTTGAAAACATTTGAAGTTACACATACAACCAGACCTTCACGTGTCCTCTGTATTCACTCATTCATCAATCACAACTTCTAGCAACCCTTTTAACTATGCATATATCTAAAATCTGTTCAAACTAAGATCAAAGTAGTACTAAATTGTGCTTAAATTGTATATATTTATATATCATTTATAATGTTTTTTGACCTGTACTGTCACCAAATATAGCTTAATAAACACAACATATTGAATTAATAGATTTCCGAATTTAGAATTTCAAACTTTTTGAGATTTGCCAATTCTTCTCTGCTCCTCTCCCACCACTCTGGAGCTGCTGCAAGTTATCAACACGTTTTGCACAAAATGTAACAAAATATAATGATGTCATCACAAACATGTACAACATTATGTGGTTTTAAACATATTTTAAACACACTAAAGCAAACAACAACCTACCGTGGCCAGTGAGACGTTGATTCATTTACATCGCTTCACACTTAGTCAAGTCATGGCTTCTCTTGTCTGCACAGCACACAGATCTGCGGAAGTTCAAGATTTACCTTTGGATAATGGTCAAATGGAGTATGTGCGCGTGTGTGTATGTGTGTGTGTGTGTCAATGTTGACTTTTACAAACCAGAAAAGACATTCACCTTATGAAAACACTGACATTTGGTGGCTTTTCTTTCTTCTGTTTCTTTGTTCAGAACATGGTATCCTTCCACAACCTCGGAGCTTTGCTGGGCCGACTGTCTCCACGTTGTTCGGACCCTCACCCTGCTGTACGCATTGCTGCTATTGAATGCATATACACACTGCTCTATATACAGCTACGATACGAAGGTATGTCATCGTTTGAGTGACTTAATGATTTTGGGTTGAGTTTTTACATGTTAGACTAAGGTTTGTTTGAGTATTATATGACATGTTATATGACATGGCCTAACTTAAACTTTGACTTAACTTTTTACTATTACAAATGTTTTACATGTCACCAAGCCATTATAGTTCTTACCTAAACTCAGATATTGCAGGATTAGTTTTATGCACTTTGTTGTTCTGAGATAATTTTTTTGTCTAGGTTTCTCTCTGGATTATAAGGATGAAGCCGTGGACAGTTTGTTGCCCTTAAGAGACAAACTAGAAAATCCCGACCACTCAGTTCTCTACAAGACTTGCTCTGACCTCACTAAGGTACAATGTGAACCCCTCCATTGCATCTTTAGATTTATGTTTGTAAAATCCTTGTTGCTTTAGTTTATTGTTAAATGATTGTGTCATTGATCCATTCACTTGAACCTTTTCTACAGTTTTCTGTTGTTATGTTTTACTCTACTTAACCCGGAATCAACAATGTTTGTGTCGATATATCCGGCAAGCTCACAACATGTACTGCACAGCAATGTGTAACTGCATCTTTTCCTGTGTGTGTGGTTCAGGTGATGAGTAAGCGTCTGCCTCAGGAGCAGCTGACAACGTTGGTGTTCATGTTGTTTGAGGGGCTGGTCGACAGTCAGACAAACTGTTGCCGAGCTTCGTCTGTCGTCCTCAACACACTGCTGAAGAACAGAGGGGGTGGACTGCAAGACCTGGTAACACATATACACCCGGACGCACACACACACACACACACACACAAAGTCATACTTCTCATGCAGCCGTCTGCATACTCCAAAGGCAAATAAAGTAAACACATCTGTACTTGATTAGCTCACTAACTGTTTATTTGTCTTTGTCTTTGTTGTTTGGTGTGTGTGTGTGTGCATTTGTTTTTATGTGTGTTATAGGTACCAGAGATGCTGGAGGTTCTTCATGTTCGTCTGCAGAGCGTCACAGACGAACAGGTTGGAGCAAACATGAGCATTATTTATTATCAGTATTTATTATTCCTTTGCCTTGTTACAATCAGTTCTGATGACCTCTAAACATGGATTATTATTATAGTTTCGTCTTTTTATTATCACACAGACTCTTTCAACTTCGTGAGCTTTTATTTTTTTCAACGATAAACCACGTAATATTTAATTGTTGTCTGTGTGTTTAGGTGCGAGTGGCTGTTGGACAGACCGTGCTAATCCTGGCTTCTCAACATCTACAGACAGTTATTAATACACTAGTTAACCAACCACTTCCATTTGACAGGTATATAATATGCATTTATACATCAAGTGAACCTCCAAACCTCCAAGTCCTTCAACTGTCAGATCATGTTTTTAGAGGACAAATCATTTCTAACGTCTCTTAGAACCCAACATTTTTTGGAAGATTGTATTTCATAGTTGTGTATTTTATTTTTTCTTACCAGCTGGACCAGCGAGATGTGGATGGCACTGGGTGCAGATCCCATTGTAGCCAATCAGATAATAGAGATGGTGATGGAGAAGTTTCTCATCATGGCTCCATATGTAGACAGGAAAGGGTCCATGATAAGAGGAGGGATGACAAAAGTGGCCACAAACCAGCCGCTAGCTGTAAGTATCAAATATGTCATTGACTATATTTATACTCAAATATGATTGTTTTTATGCAGATAAGTACATCCCCTTTGATAGAAAGAAGTATTTCAAACACTTAACAAAGAGTATCGCAAGATGAGCCCATAAAAGTTGAAGTCTGGTCTGTGTTAGGTTTCCTGTGCTTTGATTAGATGATGTTGTGGGTGAGGGTTTTTAACTGTATTTTTAAGTTTCACAAAAACATGAATTGGTTGCAGCCACTATTTAAAGAAGGCAATAAACATTCCATCTGGTTTCGTGCAGTGGGTGTTTCCGTACCAAACACAAATGACTGAAGGGAATGATGCTTGTGTTTACATGTGCACTTGTGTCTATGTTTGTTCTGTTTCTAGATGACGTGTGGTCTCAAAGAGCTCCTACTGAATGGCCAGAGTCAGGAGCCGGCCGTCAGTCAGTTTCCTCAGCTCTTCGCCTGTCTCATTGTCAGACTTGGAGCAAGTGTCGGAGTCTCGGCACCAAAGGACAACAACGTTAAGAACGTAGCCTCTTTCCATGTAGCAGGGTGGGCATCTTTGTTAACCTTGTTATACGTAACTCAAAAACAGATGCGGTTCCTACACAAAGTTTTGAAAAGGTGTGATCTGGGATGTGGGGGTCTGATTGTTTGGTTTAATCGTTTGTGTTTTGATTTGTTTTTGTTTCAGCGTCGCAGCTGATGCCCTGAGAATCTTGTTAGCTCGAGCCCAGTTAGATGATGTAATGAAAAGACTGGATGAGGATAACGCCTGGGATGCAATGAGGGAACAAAATACACACGTTCCTGGAATTACACTACTAGCAAGGTAGAAACCTACTCACAACAATTAGCTGAATGCATTTTGTCACATTTTGTCTGATAACAGGCGTGCTTTGTACCAACGTAGTGTTTTGAGCCGTCGCTTCACTGTAGAGCTGTTTGCAGCTCTTTTTTTTTCTGGTCCGACCATTGGCAGCACCAGGAGAGATCCTGCCCATGCCGCTCGCACTTTAAAACATCTGTAAAAAAAATTTGTCTGGCAGGCAGCATAACATTGCTAGATACCTCTATGTTGCACATTTTCACACAACAAGCACACAGCTCTCAGCAGACCTGCAGACCTCAGGCCTGTTCTTTACTTGCCTCTGTGTGAGTGCTTCTGGCTATGGCGGCACACAGGGCAATGGAACCTAAACATCGTCCATATTTTGAGATTCATGATGATAGAATTATTATCCTTTATTTTCACGCTCATATCAATTAATACATGTGTCCTGAATAATATCTCCAATCAGTATATACAGTCAATTGTAATTCTGAGTATGTCTTGTCTCGTCTGTAGGGCGATGGCTAAACATGCTGGTCCCAGGTTGCCCTCCATCGTGGAGTGTCTGTGTCCCTCCTTAAACAACATCTATGAATGCCAGAGAATCACCGTCACTGCTTTCTTCTCTGAGGTGACGAATCATGATTTATCTGTAATTGTTCTGTGTGAGGAGGTGGACCGATGTCTCTTTAATCTGAGTCAAATGATGATTAAATCTCTCAACCTCTAACAATGATTTGTTTATTCGTATGAGGTTATGTTGAGTACGAAAAAAGCCAAAACATGGTCGGAAATATGAATGACGTGATGTGTTTTCTGTTTCTCCGTTGTTTCCCCGAGTCCAGCTGTTAAACCATCACGTGGTGACGGAGCTGATGTTGATCGATGTTTTAATGAACAACATGATGGAGAGGATATCAGATTCCTGTTGCACCGTCCGCATGTTGGCTGTACGAGGGCTGGGCAATATCGCAGTGGGATCACCTGAAAAAGTACAACACACACATACACTAGAGCACTTTTTTTTCTGCGCTACAAAGTACACACATGACTACTGCTGTTCGGTCACTCACAATGTTCTTCCCTTGCCTCCCTCCTCCACCAGGTGAATAAATATGCTAAGGAGCTGCTGGCAGCCATGAGTTCAGGCATGGAAGAGAAAGATGATCCAGGTGAGTCAGCAACAGTCCTACCCTTTTCTGTAAGAAACATCCATCGTGTTAATTATACCACATGTTGAGCCTCTCATATTGGATTGGTTGTCATTGATTGAAATGCATCTCTTGTTTAATATCTGGCCTCTGGTCTTGCTGCAGGTAAACTGATTACTCTTGAGGCCATGTCGGGTCTGTCCAAGGTTCTGCTCTACCTGGACAAGAATAACGTCCAATTACTGGTGGTTTACATCTTCATGAAGATTAAACCATTTTTAGAAAGTGTAAGTTATTCTTGTTTCTTTTAAGATGCAGATACAATTTAATATAGAAATTCTCAGAATCCTTTTGACCATTCGATTTTAGGTGCATCTGTTATATACGGTGCTGATTTTTAGACTTATAGTACAACAAGTCAGTATTTATTGTCTGAGTTGATTTGACCTCTGAATGCTGCACACAGACACACTGACAGCATTTTGTGCTCATCCAGGAGAACGACGAGATCCGCTGTGCTTCCATCCTCCTCATGGGGAACCTTTCCAAGTTTGGTTCAGGAGAGCAAGTGTTCAAAGACCAGATCCACAATGTTCTGGTCAGCCTGCTGTTGCACCTGGTTGACCCCAACCCACAGGTGGTCAAGGTAGGAAATATGCATTCACACCAAGGATGCAGCAGCATCTCCTACTGGCAAGGGGCTGTAACTGTCAGGCAAAAAGATTATTAAACATATCAATTAAAGATATTTCTTCATTGTCTAGAGTAAACTTTTAAAGGTATTACATTATGTATTTTTGATTTAATTTTATTATTTTTTAAATCAATTAATGAAAATAAAATGTGTATTTTTATCTAAATTAAATGTAGCAAATGACATGGATAATGTAAGATGTGAACTAAAAAGGATCAACTATATTCCTAGTGGTTATAGTTGGTCAATATGTCTAAAAAAAAGAATCTGTGATTTCTTTAATGACCCTTAATCCACATTTGATGTCTGTTGTGTAAAAGGTTCTAAAACTAGTTTAAAATGTTGGTGGCCATTAAGTTCAATACAACAATCATGACATCCTGACATTTAGTATTAGGGCATTATGCTGACTTTGTATAAGCAGCCAACACCCCTGACAAAGTCACACACATAAACACATTGAGTGAAGATGTACTACTACAGTCTAGGAATGTATCTTACAATTATGGATTTTTTTTGGTTCAGGCATGCAAGTATGCAATGCGTGTGTGTGCTCCTGTGGTGGGATCAGAGAAGATCACAACCATGTTTCAGAACCACCTCCACGATGACAAGAGCCTGCACTATGGAGAATTCATTAATGACCTCACCAAGTACCTGGTGAGACAAACTAATTTGTAAATGTATTGCTAAGTGTTTGACGTGTCTTCACAGATAGTGAGTGGAAGCAGCAGGGTAACAGCTGTAGTCTATGTGGTCTCTATAGCAGTGTTTAGTTTGAGGCAGTATTTGAGCTTTAGGTTATTATATGATATACAGTATGTAGACAGCTGTCAGACATACATCAGTCAAACTGTGTAAGCATGATATAATACAAACAGGACTTTTGATTCATCTGCAACAATTTTCAGTAAGATCAGATTCTGATATTGTTAACTACTTTTCTTGTAGTTGTCTAATGCTTCATGTGTTGTGGTTTGTAGATCGAGGACTTTGCAGGCATGTTGAACTTCTACCACATCTCAGTCATCCAGTTCTTCAAGAGCAACTGGTCTGAGGTCAGAGCGGGAGCTGCCATGTTTATAGGTATGACTCCAACACTACTGTTTCATAAATAATCGAATACATTAAGACATTTTATATTAAATATTATTTTACGACTGCTGCATCATACAACACACAGGCCACGCTAAAATACAGAAGACAGAGAAAACACTCTTCACATGTTTGATGTGACCTGATAATAAGGTGTGAATCTGTGTGTGTGTGTGTGTGTGTGTGTGTGTGTGTGTGTGTGTGCTCAGGGTTCCTGCTGGTGAATCTTCCAGAGGAGCATTTCTCCCACCTCAACATGGGAACCATCACAAAAGGTAATGCAGTGTGCTCCTTCATTTTCTACTTCTGAATCTGTTAATGTTGACTGGTTGTTACGGTTTTAATGTTTAAATCTTTCACTAACAGGTTTAGTCATGTTGCTCCAAGATCCCGATCCAGTGGTGAGAGCGAAGGCTGCTGAGGCCATGGGACACTTCCTGTGAGACACACAAAATAAATGTTTCCTTTAGACAGGCCGTATGTCTTCTCTCTACATAAAATACATGATTCTCTGCTGTTTTTACAAAAACATGCAGATCCTACACTGTGCTGTCATTTTATAAAGATGTAAAATTTACCAAATTCCTCTAATGTTCTTTCAAAACAAGATGGTCAAACTGTCACATTTACCAACGTTACAAAATCCTACAAGTAATAAACACAAGCATTATATTATGCACACACATGCACATACTGGTTATTTAGCTTGAAATGAACTATGCTATACTATACTGAACTATACTTTAGTGACCAAAGACTGTTGCTCATGACAGATGGACGTTGTCTGTAGCATCTGGTGTTCAGTCAGTGTGACAATACCAGACATATACTGTGTTGCATTCATGAAATAGACTTTACATGAAGTTTCTAATGCAAAGTTTAAAAACACGCTTCTACTAGAGTTAAACATTATTTTAGAATAAGTCTGTAGTTTCCTCAGATATTAAGTGCAAATGATTGGAGGAACATTTTAAGAAATATCTCACATGATTCTGGCTGGTACTCTGTGCGTGTGTGTGCGTGTGTGTGTCTGTTTGTGTAGTCATATTTGTGATCATGAATGTTAGTTTGAGTTCTAGTTACCCTCTGTCTGATCAACCTGGTGTCCTTAAGTTTGCTCTTAACTTTATCTCAGCCTCCATGAAGATCCAATTCAACCCTTTAGATCAGTCAAGATGAGTATTATAATTAAAAAAAAACAGCTGAGTCAAGATGCACAAGAACTGCTTTCTATATTTGTACCAGCTAAATAACGGTACAGAGTTAGTCATTTGGATTCAACATTAAACATTTGTCTTCACGCATTACGTCGACATGATCTCTTGAACCAGCCAGTCAGAGTTACCAGTGTTACACGGTGAAACCAGCCTGTGTAGCCATGACAACAGTCTGTGCCAAATATCTGTTGATGTCATATTGTAATATAGCAGTATAAAGATGTTGTTGATGATTTTCTCTCTCACTGTTTGAATGCACTTAAGGTTGTTTCAGCTTAATTTCTCCCATCAAATGAGTGAGTTTGTCCAATTAGCAGGCCTCTATAATGAAATGTAAATATGTTGTATTATATAAGGATGCTCCACATGTTTGACTCCATAATACAAGAGTGGGATACAAAGTACCCAGCGGAGAATTAGGTGAAAGCAATACACTTTTGGTATTTGTAACCTTTTTGTTTGATTATCTGTTGGGACAGCTTGAATGTTTCCGTTGCACTTTTAAGCTTCTGCCAGGTGGTCCCTTTTTTTTTAGAACTGACACAAAAACAAACCTCAGCTGAATTCCTTCACAAGTCGCAGGCCGCATTCACATCATTTTTTCTTTGCTCGTGAATAACTGAGAAAAGCTGTTTCCAGGAATCCATTTTTGGTTGTTTGTTGTGTAGGAGGAAGGCAGATGTTTCACCTAATGTGATAAGTTTCGTCCATCGTCTATCCATCCATTGTCTGTACTGCTTATCGCATTATAAGGTCTTTGTGGGAAATCAAAAGCTGGTCAAACTCTTATTTAACCAGTAAATAGTCTGCTCCTGCATCTGTATTTCTCGGCTTAGACGTTCTACAAAGAGGGAAGAATGAGGAGTGTTCGCTCAGCTGTTATAAACTTTATAACTCTGATATGATTTTACATGTCATCTTACTTTTTTTCTACATGTTGAATCTTGTTATTGTCATTCGTCAGGATGTGTGATACAAAGAGGTACGGCAACTTTAAACGATTCATATCTGTGTGTGTCTGAGTGAAAGTGTGTGCACGTCACTTTTCATATGTTACACAACCAGAAGAGAGGATGATGAGGATGATGAAAATCAATATATTAAAAATGAAGGAATAAACAGATTCATTCAAACGTACATGTTGATGTTTGATTATTTTGTGTGATCACCTAAATTGTAAAATAGTTATTTTCTTTCTTTTTTTTATTTTATATGTACATTGGTAGCAGGTCCTCTTCATGGTTGCAGTCGTGTTTTTTTGTTTTTATTTTACAGTAGCCTAAACAAGTTATTATGACAACTGAAGGCGACCACAGGTTCTCCATGTTTGGAAGGGAAGGGTGATTGAAGGGTATTCAGCTGCAAAATGCAACTCTACCACTAGATATCATTAAATTCTACACACTGAACCTTTAATGTTGGGCACTTTTTGCTAATAATTATTTATACTTGTGTAATGTGACATTGCTAAAGTTGCTGTTTTTTTATCTCATCGTAAACCTAGTGTCTAATCGATGTTGAAGACACTAGTCGACCCCGTCTAAACCACACCTCTCCCCCCTTTGTTTAACTTGATTACCTCTACTCTCACACTTTCATTTCATTTTAGATCGAAAGTTGATTGGCACATTTTCTTTAAAATTGAACTGTTCAATGACAGTATCTTTCTCTGTGTCCACTTGGGTGCAGTAAAGAGCCAGGTAATGTATACTGATTGTGTAACAAAGAAGCTGTAAGACAATAATGAAATCTGTCAAACATCTCTGTGTGGGCAGGGTTAGAAACTTTCAATGACACCAACAGAAAACAATGCAGTGTGTTTATTTATCCGTGTAGTCAACTGAAAGAATACATTTGTCATTTCACATCACATTGTCCTGTTGTGTATTTTCCTCTCTGCATCACATTTCTTGAATTGTCTCTCTGCTCTTGCACCGTGTTCTTTACCCACTGTGAAACGTTCCACTACCAATGAATCACCATCATATTTTGTTCATGTGAAGTCACATAGGAGCTCACTGTCCCTCGATCCTGACGCTCGGCCTCTGCATGGACTGACTCATGTGAAGCTGGAGCAAAGTGGCAAGTGGCATTGTGGGAATCTGCAGCTCCTGTTTGTTTGCTAGAACTGCAGCAGAGTAAATATGAGCCACTGGAGCTATTATGTAAGAGCCTCAGTTAATAGGCAGACAGTAAGCCAGACGGCTGTGTGTCAGACAGGAGGATAACAATATATTAACACAGCATCATTATCTGAAATGAATGTTGAGTCTTTTTTTGTAAAAAAAAAGAAATGACCTTGTTTTATGTGCTGTCGCATCTAAATCCCTGACGATACAGAAGCTGAGAAAGATCCTTCCTGCAAATATTTTCAAAAGCCATTATCTCTAGATTGCAAGTTCCTCATTTCATTAACCGGAGATAACAAAGTTCGTTTTCTCCATAATGAGTTTATTCATCTCATTATCTCCACAAAATGAGCTTAAACCAAGCACTTTACGTCTGACTTCTCGGAATGGGACCCACAGAGAGATATTTGATTCCTTTCTCATGAGCCAATCAGAAGCTGCAAATAAAGTTTGTGCGATTGTGTTAAACTGCTCTTTAATTTTTCAAATTTCCCTTCAAATTCATTTATAAATCGCCTTTCATCGATCCATTAAAATCTATTTTCTTTGAGAGACATAGGTCTTGCAGTAAAAGTTTAAATGCAGCAGAAAAGATCATTAGATGGAACAGAGTGTGTTTAGTCATTTACTGAGCTGGGTATAAAGAGCCTTTCAGAAAGCACTGACAGAAGCGAGTGGTTGTGAGTGGTACCAGCTGTAATACAACTTATATAGGAAAAGTTTAGAAAAGATGGAGTGGAAATGACAAGTAAAGCTGATCAGGGCTGGTAGAGGCTGCTGCACCAGCTACAGAGAGATTCTCATCAAGTAAACCTGGTTTTCAGTTTTTTTAAAATAACCTTTTTCTCTTACTATATGTGAGTCACCAGCCAAACTGATGTTGTTTTGGGTGATGACTCATCACTGTGTTCAATAGTGATGACACTGTTCTGATTTAAACAATTTAATAAATTTGATAACCTTATAGATGATGCACAGGCAAAACAGTTTTCAGGATTAGTCCTGGGTTCTCATATGATCCTGAAGCAACGTAGATTTAAAAAATGTGATCTTGTTGGGTTTGTTGAGAGAGATAAGCAAGGAAACCTCCTCATTGCAAAGTCAATGACACCTCCATTGTGTTGTGATGATTAGCAAACTGATATCGATATCAATGTACTGAAGCCTGTACTGCTCCTGTGCCGATACTGATGTGTGTTAGAGAAAGTGCTGTCGATCCACTGAATGTGCCACAAAGAGCTTTGAGTTCTCAACAAGGCTACAAAAGAGCTAAATGAATACAAACAAGACAGAGAAACTTGAGAGATAGGAGGCAGTGATATGGACGTTTCTTCAAACTATAGGAAAACTAATTTGTTTGAGTTGTGGATCTCCGCCCAAGCTTAAGATTCCTTGAGAGCAGCTACACATGAAGCAGCAGTTACACAACTTAGTTAACAACCCCCAGGATTAAAATAAATGTGTAGTTCAGCTTTGAAATGAACCAAAGTGGAACAAAGTCTTTTATGAATATATGATCAAAAACCTTATGTCATGTATGATGTGAATGACACATCATGTAGCTCTGATATTAGCGTCACTGGCCCACAGTCTTATGAGAAAATATATGATATTGTCTGACATTATTAGCACTCAATATGTAGAAATGTTATTGAAGTTATAACCCTTTGCCACAACTTTTGATTAAGAGAACACAGAAACAAAAATATAGTACTATGAGTTATATGTCATGTGTAGTGAGAGTGTTGGCTAGTAGATGTTTAGATGGAGTATATGTTAGTATATCTTTAGATGGAGTATGTGTTAGTATATGTTTGGGTGCGGATCCAGGATTTTTTTTACCTTCACTAAAGTTCTGTCCATTTATTTGTTGGTTTGTTTGTATGTTTGTTCATAACCAAGATAACATAAAGTAACAGGAAAGATTAGCACTACACTTGGTTAAAGATTGTGTTATGGGTCAGGGGAGAAGACAATGCATTTTATGAAGATCTGCATAAAAGGGAAAGCGTTTCATGACAAATTTATTGAATTTCTCAAGAAATTATTCATAGATCTAAATGACGACATTCAGAAATATTTAGGAACTGATATCTATACGTCTATACTTGAGGCTTGATTGAATTTAAAGGTTTAGTTCACCGAAAAAGGAAAATTCCCTCTTTATCTACTCACCACTGTTACACTATTCCAATTGACGTAACTAGTGATCACTTCTTCATACGTTATAAACCACCGAACAATAGGTGCTCCTGTGGTGTCATCCAAGTGTCCGGAAGTGCTGATGTTCAAATTTGACTCCAAACGACGTCATTTACACCACGTTTTCATCATATTTGGTGAACTATCCCTTTAAGGGGACTGTGGGGTCTTGGTGGAGATATGGCAGCCATTCAAGTTTCTTGTGTATTTGTTAAGTTAACGCATCTGTATGTGTGTATTTGTGCCTTATCTCCCAATAGTGATCTTTTATCAAGCTTGACTGGTGATGTTTTTGGCTCGAACCTGAACTATGTGTGTTACAGTGTGCAGCAGGAAATGTGTGTGTAAAAAAGTTTAGTTTCATTCATGCATCAATTAATTATTTTATTCTTTCCCACCTTGTTTAATTAAGGCCCATGTTTGCTCCATTTTGAATAAATATAACCCAAAGAAGAGACTTTATCCTCTGACATTTTTCATCAAAATCATATACACGTACATTTATATTGCTTCTTATTAATCTTGCAAACAAATTTACATCTGAGACATGATCATCTATTATCTGGTGACAACATTTTATATTTCCAAACTAAAGGCTTGATTGATTAACATTTCCTTACAAACTAGTTGCATTCATCTTCATGATGTGGCAGAAAACTCTTCACTTCAACTTTCCGGTGTTTTTGCGTCTAATAAGCATTTGACGTCATTTGCCTGTAGACCTAAAATCATATGTTAATATCTGTTATCATAGCTATCGTCCACTCTGAGATGTTAAGGTGGGTTTTCCTTTCATATTTGTGAGTTACAGTTTAGTTTCATATCCCAGGGGACTGTCATACTGTCAGCAACTGGTGAGCATCAGAATGAGCTGATTGCACACAACACGTCACCAATGAGGACCAACACAGATGGCTGACGTTCTTCTTTTTCAACTTAGGGTAATTTAAGATGTCTTTCAGAGACTTATGGCAGGATTAAACCTGTACATCTTATTCAGGTAACCGGCTCATTATTAATGACGCTAATCCCCAAAAATCCTGATGTGCAGTAACAATTGACATTAATCAGAATATCCTGGTCTCTGTGGAATCCTGGATCTCGTGGTGAATGAGACCAAATGCTCATGTGGAAGGAAACTCGTACAGCGGACTGACGTGCAGCCAAGACTCCTCAGCTCCTTGAACACAGGCAGTGGCTATAAGACATGCTTGGGATCAGCCCTCCAGCTGTGCCCTGCAGACTTTATGAATTCATCATCCCAAAACAAAAGCTTTCTTGCTGTCGTCAGCGAGTGGAGCTTTATTTTGAATAGTGCTGAATCTGAATGTTTGTAGAAACATACAGACTGAACCTGTAAGAGCGCATACATATATACATACATATATATGATATGATCCTCCAAAAGAAAGAAAGACACTCCTTAACTCATATCTACAGTACTGGTAGTTCTGATTTTCAATGTGTGAGCCACGGAAGTCCATTATGCAATTTTGGGGAGACTCCCAAGCTTCTCACATGACACGTTGTGCTTTCAAAACATTCTGTGCTTTTCACACTGTACATTTTCAGCCCAGGGTCAACTTCAGCTGGCAGGTTCCAGGTGCTGTTTGATTTCCAGTCCATGGAAACTGTTACCGACTCCCCACTGATACTTGAACCGCTTGATTTTTTATTTCACAGCACTCTGTTCTCTTCAGATGCACCAGACAAGTTATATGTTTCAAACTGTGCACTGGTGTAACATTGAAGAGAACTGAGCTGCAATCAAAGATACAAACATAAATCTGCGCTTCTGCCAAATTTTTCCAAATACAATTTAGTTGCTCATTTAGGTTCAATAAAGGGCCTCTGATACGATCGGGAACGTCAGTAAAATGAGACATGTTGACACTTATTCACTTATTTAAGTGGCATAAATTTTTGCCTTAACACATTAATTAATCTCCCTGAAATAAGGCTGAAATTCAATTTTAAAGAAAATTCCGTGATTGATAATCAGTTCTGATACCATCCAAATATTAGGGGACTATTGCAAGTATATTATTCTTCGAAATATTATGAATTACTATAATGTCATATTTATATTAAGACTTGATAGTAAATGCAGTTTTTTTTATAACCTTTTTTTAGTGCTAATGGTAAATGTCTGGTGATATTAAGCCACATCATTATATAGGATCTTCACACTCAGACCCAGTCACCTCAGCCCTGGGTTACAGTCAGTGCAGTGTGAAAAGGGCTCATTATTTCTGCAAACTTTTATTGGCGGTTCAGGGTTGTTGTTTTTTTAACTCAGATTCATTGGTAGAAACGAGCCATGCCTTTAGGCGGAGTATTCGTACTCCTCTGCACTGCGTCTCCCAAAGTCCATCCAGCCGAGATAATCTCTGTCCTTTATCCTGTGGGCCGGGGACAGACCACTGGCTCTGCTGGTGAGGGAGGATCTGGCCTGGTGGGGAGAGCCTGGAGGAAGGAAATGGGAAGATGTCATTCTGCTTGACCAATACATGAGTGCAATATACACACTGTATCATTATGTTTTATCCCTGCTGACTTGTTCTGTTTCTATTCCCGTCTTTATGTGTCCTGTTAGACGAGTGAGCTCAGCGGGCAGTCACACAGTGTTGACTGGAGAAAGAAACACAGATACACAGTGACAGAGGGAGCGGAGGATGAGGTCAGGAAACAGGGAGGTGAGTGAAGAAGGGAAGGATAGTGGGAGCAGTGGGGAGGCAGGGAATGAGGATGAATTATGAAAAAATGAAGAGAGGAGAGAGGAAGCTTGAGGGAGGTGGGAAATGCCAGATGGTGGGACTCAGGCACAGCACGACAGACAACAGATTACAGAAGGATGGCGAAACAACACGGCCGTGGGCAAACTGAGATGGGTCGAGTGATCTGTGTGTAATGAGACAACTGAAGGGACAGACTTCGCTTCAGTTGCTCCGTCGCTCCGTCTCTGAGACGCTGGACATCACACTGCTCACCTTTCCTGGAGAGGATTCTGGCCAGTAGCTGGCTCAGGCCGTTTCTAGGGTCTGTGTCCTCCCGGGGCTGGTTGTAGTTGGCGAGTTGCCCTGACGGGGGCGCTGGAGCTGAGCGGACCTGGCGCGTGTGGTTGGGTGAGGGGGAGGGCAGGTTGTCTGACAGGAGAGCCTCACCCTCAGATCTCTGGTGCTAATGAACATAAAAAACAAACAAAAAAAACAAGATTTGTAATCAATATGAGTTTAGAGCCATCTAAGTGATGGACATCCAGTGTAGACGAATGTATTTTCTAAGTTTGTGTCTTACGATGGACTGTGAGGGCAGACTCAGGGAACCGCTGGACAGAGCAGCCAGGAGAACACACACACAGATACCTACATTCATGACTGGGGAGAAGAGGAGACAACACAAAACAATGTAAATAAACCCACTCAAGGACTCATTTTCCTGTTAGATCTCCTGCTCTTTACACTTTTCCTTTTCCCTCCAGTTTGTCAAAGGGATGTTTTGGATGGAGGGAAAATGAGAGGTAATGAGAGTTTTGCAGGAAGTAGAAATAAATAATTTCACGTTGATTGAAACACAGTGGTGGAGGAAGTGATGAACCTCTGATGGTTCATCTGGAACCTCAGGGCAACATGATTTTGTCTCGCAAACACACACACACACACAATCACACACACACACACACACACACACACACACACACACACACACACACACACACACACACACACGGGGTGCGGGGTGTGTAGTTGAGATGAATTCACCCTGTCAGCAATTGTAGAATCCCAAAGGAAACACACCAATTATTTCTAAATCTTCATGTTGCTCCATGAGCGTTTTTTTTAACAAGGGCGAGGTGAAATTAATGATTGCACTGAGAGAATACAAAATAATGACTTTAATTATTCGTTCCTGATTTTTCTTTATTGGCTTCAATAAATACTCAAACAGTCTGCTTGGAGATTCCACATTACTGGAAGCTTTTCTATGAAAGAGCAGCTCCACATAAAAGGTAGATGTGCCTAAAGCAAAACAAGATGACACGCTATGACATTTATCAGACCGAACATTGTGCCTGATGTGTTAATGCTGTATTTGTCTTTGAGCCTGGTACAGTATATTAGCTGCAGCATTAGTTGTGAGGATTTACGCTCTTTATCAGAATGTTCATCCCGTTAATCAACAGCCGTCACTCCAATTATTCAAAACCCCAATTTCTCTATCTGTTGTTCTCTTACAGCAGGATTCTCATTTGTTCAGTCTCTCTCTCTTTCTGTTTTTTACTTGTTTGTCTCTGTATTTCTTCACAGAGTGGACTGATGGTCCTTTTGCTGCACTTAATCAAACACTCTGGATCGTTTCATGATGATCTCAACTCTGAGAAGTGCAGTGAAATCTATATTTTATCTGGAAAACCTTCTTTGTGAGGACTTCCACTTATTCATTGAGGTGAATTTGATAACATAAATTGAGAAATACCCAGAATTGAAACTGATAAACATGTGAGTTTCAAACAAAGACATCTTCAACCCTCAGTCTCCTGGATAATGTTCTTCCTCTAAATCAGCGTTTGCTCAGTTAGCTGAACATGATAATGATGATGATGAACATGACATATGTCAGAATACGACAGACACAGAGTGAAGCATCTTGGAATAAAACTGTATTTTAAAACAGGTATGTAGAATTTATATCTGTGAGGAATTAGCACAGACAGCCATTTGAATACTGCTTGTTGAAATGGACAGTGATGCCATAAACAGTCATTCTGTCGATGTTAATATAATTCCTGTTAGCAGCTGGTTATTGTCTCTCATTCATTATTCAATGAGCTGGTAATGGTGTGGTATTGTAGTGTCAGTGAGAGCCCTCTCCTCCTCCTCCTCACACTAAAGAAAAAAAAAGATCTTTAGTTTTAGTCATTCTTATCTGTATTTTACTTTCTACTTGTATAAGCTGCAACTTCCTGATCTACAAATAGTGATGGAAATAGATACAACACAATGATAGGCCTGTTAGAATTGAATTAACTTTGGAAAAAAAATCCCCACATGTATAATCCTTCCACTCAACTTCAGAGATGAAACATGCACGTTTGGGGGGGGAAAAAGACACAAAAATACATTGTAATAAATTTGTAATATAAGCGACTGAAACAGACAAACACTTAAGTTTCCTAACGACACAATGCAGCATCAGTTCAGTTCAGTTCTTACCTGCGGTTGTTGGTGTGGACCAGGAGAGGCTGAGGATGCTGAGCTTTGCTCGTCCAGTGTTGAGGCTGTGAATGAGGGAGAGAGAAAGGAGACCATACTTTATACTGACACACAGGAAGGAGGAGGAGTCAGGACAGAGGGGTGGGGCCAGCTGCTAGCGCAGAAACTGTTGCCATTGACGCAACAGTGGATGCAAACATGCACACATTCAGCAAACCCACACATGAACACACACATGAACACACACAAACACATACCAAATTGTTTATAAAAAGGTGAACAAGGGTTTGGACGGAGGTGGCACCTTTAATTGTGTGGCCCTTTTCCTCACCTGTATCAAAAACAAAGATAGGAACAAACACACACCCGCGCGCACATACACTCACACACACACACACACACATACAGAGACACCCGCACACACACACACACACACACACACACACACACACAAACACGCACACACGCACACACACACACACACACACACACACACACACACAGACACACAGACACACACACCATCTCGGCTGGAATCTGTGGTTTCCTGTGAAGAGAAGCTGAAAAAGCTCTTTAACACTGAGTCGAATGTATCTCTGTGCATCTGAGTCAAAGGCTGTGTATGGCCTGAGCATTTAAGTGACCACACACACACACACACAGACAAACAGACACACCCCCACACACACACCGACACACACACACACAGGCAGACAGACAGACAGACAAAGAGTGTGCAATGGGGAATGGGGACAAGTCAGGACTTGTGTTGATTATTATTATTATTATTGTGAAATCATATATTTAGATTAGTCTTTCTTCTTAATCAACTAGAGGCAGCATGCAGTTCATCTCAGGGAGGGTGGTATTACTTCTGGTTCATCAGAACCAGGGACATTGCTTCGGTGTGACAGTTTGATGAGGAAACACCCTGTTGCCTTTCAAAGGATCACTGATGCAGTTCTGACAGGATGGGCGGCTGCTGGGACTCATCACATCTATGATTGTTTCCCTTCTAATACAACTAATACGGTACAAGTAGAACGGTTCCTGTTATCAGTTTAATCACCAAAGTAATGAATCAAACAGAGGGTGCTGTGATTAAGTGATTAACATACATCATTCTGTTCTTAACCTGCCTGTTTGTTTGGCCCTGAGGCGAGGCTGGATGCAGCTTTCTTTTTGAAGCTGTAAAACGGACTTGCAGTAATGTAGCAGCGGCAAGTAAATTCACACCGAATGTGTCTCTGCACTTTCTTCAGCCTTTAAAGATACACATGCAAAGTGTTGAGTATATAAGGTGAACGGTTGTTGAGATCTGTGTTTCACATACCGACAGCGATGTCTGGAAATAATAGACAGATGGAAAAAAATCCAGGAATGTACGTGCATCAATCAGTAGTTAATGTGTTCAAGCTTTGTCCTGTGAAAATTCTTGATGTAACCTTTTTTTTTGCTTTGTAATGGTCAGGGAAGTTTCAAGGGACTTTTTTGGGTCAAAGGCAAAGGGGACCTCGAGGGCCATACAAAGAACCAAACCATTTCCACAACAAAAACGCATGATAGCACATCATTCCAATCTTAAAACAATTATTTTATAATCATAATTATGATAAAGAAACCCCAATCACCATCCCTCATCATACACACAAACGAATTCTTCTAGCCTTTAACCAAACCCCTAGAATTACAAAGCTTTTGGCTGAAAGTTATGGAGTATCCTTAGAGTTTTCTCCGACCATGTTGTTGTAACAATCTCCTGTATGTAGCCGATCATAGGATTTAATGGGGTTCTCAAAAATGGATGTTGCTGTGGACTATTATGATAACCCTTCACAGGGGCCCACACTCAGCCTAGGGCCATGGGCAATTTCCCTCTTTCTCTACCCTGTTGCAAAGCCCCTGGTCATGATGAGTGTTAGCAAATACAGTTGATTTTATAAATAAATATTGCTTATACACAGTAAACGGACAGGTAGAACAGTTTAATAAGGCCATAAAGGAGCAGTTTGTTGAACAGTATCCTTACAGGCCCTGAAGTGAAAATTATGGAATGCACCACAAGCAACAAGGCCGACGTTGAATAAAAGAAAGTCTTGAATGACACTCGTTTTTTTTCTTCTCTTTGTGCACAATAAACCTCAGTGGAATTCAAAAAGTACAGGTTTTGTCAGAGAGTGAAAGTAACAGCTTGAGTGTGTTTTGTGGACAAAGGCTGGATGGCATTCATACATCAAAAAGGTACGAGCCGCACACGGGCGTAACGACATGAAGTGGTTTTTAAAAGGTTCAGAAACGTCAGGACTGGCTTTTAACTCACTGCAGCAATTACTCACCATCAGCTCATTCATTTGTGTCATTTAAGATGGCTGCAAGCTACGATTCTGTTTGAGGACAAATATATTTGATCATCTCATGCGTTCCCATGATTTCTGCCTGAAAGAGCTGGTAATATTACAGCAGACATACAGAGTGTAGACATACAGCTGTGCTACTGTACCTTTAACTCACAGAAAGAAGCTCTTATTCCTTTCATTACTGTTTCAATGCTGATTTGCTTGCAGGATTTGTGTGAATCTATAAAAAAAATTCTGATGTTCAGCATCTGACGAGGTCACAGGACACGTCAGAAAAGTACTTTTCAATCTCCTCCTTTGTATAGTCCAAGACCTGAGACTTTACCTGTTGAGCAGACGTTTGCTGCCATTCAGAGTCAAAGTATTAAAGTTATAATACGTAGGTCTCCTTCATCATTGTTTATAGATGCCCTTCAAATACTTTCCAGTTTTAGACAAGGGATTGCTGAGATATAGCCCTGAGTATCTAATCCTATACTGTGTAACTGCGAGCTCAGCTGCTAAACTGCTGTACGCAGAGTTCTATTCACCAAGCTTCTACAGAAGTGTCTTTGATAAACAGTTGTATTAGGATTCATTGAGTACATGTGGCATATAAGTGAAAATAAATAAGTTGTGAGGTTAGAAATCTCTAATGGCACAGATTGTTCCAAAATGGCCATTTAGAGATGATGCCTATATCTCACCTAAAACCTCAGTAACTTTGCTCTGCTTCTCTGTATTAGAATTAAGTGAATGTTTAGATGTTGTGCTGCTGTGTAGGAGGCAATTTGATAAAATCACTCTTACATCAGAATCAGAATCAGAATCAGAAAGTATTTATTGCCAAGAAGGTTTACACCTACAAGGAATTTGCTCTGGTTATTGGTGCATACAATGAACATATAAACATGAAAACATAAAAACACAATAAATACAACACTGATAAGAAAAGCAATAAAAAAGAAACAATATATATTTACTCACTATTTACTTCTTATTTGCTCCCTTTTTCTAATATTTATACAAAGTAACATTTATTTAGACACAAACATATCTAAATAAAATATATATAATAGATAACAGATATAAAAAGTGAAGTAAAAAGTGAAATGCAAGATGCAAGACAGTGACCAGTGAACAGTTTCAGATTGCAATATGCAATGTAATGCAGTATAATATAATATAACATAATGTGTTAATTTAACACATCCTTGAGATGTGGGGGCGGAATAAAAGATCCTCCACAGCCCCACTGGTCCAATGCTTTGAAGTCCTCACAACAGGTTTACAGAGTTTTAATTTCTGCCTGTATGGGTCGGGCATTTAATAAATTGTTTGTATTTGGGGAGTTCATGGGTGAGATTTCCTTTGTTAAAGTCACCGAGGACAATCACTAAGGAGTCCGGGTTAGTCCGCTCCACACACAGTATCTGATCAGCGAGCATGCGTTGTGCCTGTTGCACGTCAGCATGTGGTGGTATGTACACCCCGACCAGAATGAATGAGGCGAACTCACTTACATATCTGTTAAGCAGAAATAAAACCTTTGATTTATGCTGTGTTCCATCTTTCTTTACTCTGACCAAGTGACATCTACGCTGATGAAGTGTTAACTTTATAAAGATACCAATATTTTTCACAAACCCTGTAGTTGCAGAAGTATCCACCATAAGTTTCGTTATTTTCTAGCAGGAAAAACAGGCCTATAAGCCATGTTCAATTCAATTCTATTTATACAGTGCCAAATTATAATATACATTATCTCAGGGCACTTTACATAGAAGGTCAAGAAGGTCAAGACCTTAAAACGTAACAGTTCCCCCAATGAGCAAGCAGAAATGGTGAAGACAATTAGATTCTACTGTGTTTTCTCCACAGTTTTGCAAAGAAAACACACTGATGGTGTAATCACTCTCCAAAGAGCCAAAATGATTCGGTATCAAGAAAACAAAACTTGGAGACTTTTCAATTCACAGTTCATTTCTCTCACCATAGAAGCTCTCTTTACAAACTTCCTGTGATCCGCTGTAAATTCATACAATCCTATACCGGATTGTCTACAGCTCCAATGGTAGAAATATGAAAGAAAAAAGGAAGATGTTATAGGTTGAAATATTAATGATACCTATTATTTGTATGGCACTTATCTAAACAAGGTTACAAAGTGCTTGGCATGGCAATAAAAACAAATACAGAATGAAAGGTAAGTGGCTGGTAAAGACATACTTAAATCAATATTAAGTGCCAAGTCATAACATTTTGAGGTTGAGACCTTAAAAATTATAGAGAGCTTGTAAGAGGTTGTCAATATTTCATCTGTCGTTTTTTTTGTCACAGTTTGAGCAGGATCGTGTGAACCGGGGGGGGGGGGGGGGGGGGGCTGCTCTCTCTGCTCTTGTTTAACAGGTTCCTCAGGACAATCTGGAGTTGACCTTCATCGTTGACCTCAATCACCAATCAAATACAATGTGCCCAGAGAGGGGGCGTGTCCCAATCTGGTCACGAAGCGTCAAAGACCTTAAAATGTATTTCCTTATATTCCGCAACTCAAGTGCATCTATGTTAGTTCAGTTTGATGTTTCAGGCACAGAAAAGCTTAGAAGGTGGAGGCAGATGATTTTAACGATAAGGGGCTAATGTTAGCTCACATGCAAATGCTCCAGCTACCTAGCTCAGAACCAGCCACGGTGCTTCGATCACATGTGACACACACATGCTACTGTAAGACCTGATGCAAGTGTATCTGCACTGATGATCTAATGTGGTTTATGGTAAAGAAATATTTATCATAAACATCCTATACATTCTCAAAACTGTATAAGGGAGAGCGGGGTAATGTGGGACATCGGGTAATGTGAGACACCCCCTGTATCTATGCAAAGGAACACATTTGTCGTCATTTGATCATTATGTTTTCAAGCCCCTCCCATTCCCCCCTTGCCATGAAGGAGAAGTTGGTGCTGGTGCTGTGGAAAGTATGTTTTTTCACAAAAATGTATGTTTTGCATGTAAAAGTAAATTTTCTTGCTTTGAACTTTATCAATTGTTGTGTCAAAACAAATTGAATCAGGTAGAAAAACTTATATCATACATGTTGATGAACTTCCAACATATAAAACCATGTAATTGATGCTAGCTGAAGATTAGCCTGAATTGCTAAGAGATGTTTTTTCTAAAACGGTGGCTGTGGGGTAAAGTGGGACAAATTCTGTGGGGTAAAGTGAGACACTGTCTCACTTGAAAGAAAAAAGTGAGACACTTTCTCACTTTACCCCACCATGAAGAACAAGTTAAGTTTAGTCTTAAACATATTTTAGTGTTATATTACATTATATATGTTTTATTTTTAATGTCATAAACATTGTAGAAAAGCCATAATGCCAAGAAACTATACAGCCGTGGCCAAAAGTTTTGAGAATGGCACAAATATTCGTTTTACAAAGTCTGCTGCGTCAGATTTTATGATGGCAATTTGCATATACTCCAGAATGTTAACAAGAGTGATCAGATGAATTGCAATTAATTGCAAAGTCCCTCTTTGCCACGAAAATGAACTTATCCCCAAAAGACCATTTCCACTGCATTTCAGCCCTGCCAAAAAAGGACCAGCTGACATTATGTCAGTGCTTCTCTTGTTAACAAAGGAGAGAGTGTTGACGAGGACAAGGCTGAAGATCACTTTGTCATGCTGATTGAGACAAAATAGCAGACTGAAAGCTTTAAAAGCAGGGTCGTGCTTGAAATCATTGTTCTTCCTCTGTTAACCATGGTTACCTGCAAGGAAACGCGTGCAGTCATCATTGTTTTGCACACAAAGGGCTTCAGAGGCCAGGATATTGCTGCTAGTAAAATTGCAACTAAATCTACCATTTATCTGATCATCAAGAACTGGTTCAATTGTTGTCAAGAAGGCTTCAGGGCGCCAAAGAAAGTCCAGCAAGCACCAGGACCATCTCCTTAAGTTGATTCAGCTGCAGGATCGGGGCACCACTAGTGCAGTGGTTGCTCAGGAATGACAGCAGGCAGGTGTGAGTGCATCTGCACGCACAGTGACAAGAAGACTTTTGGAGGATGGCCTGGTGTGAAGAAGGGCAGCAAAGAAGCCACTTCTCTCCATGAAAAGCATCAGGGACAGACTGATATTCTGCCAAAGGTACAGGGATTGGACTGCTGTGGACTGGGGTAAAGTCATTTTCTCTGATGAATCCCCTTAACGATTGTTTAGGGCATCTGGAAAAAAGCTTGTCTGGAGAAGAAAAGGTGAGCGCTACCATCAGTCCTCTGTCATGCTAACAGTAAAGCATCCTGAGACCATTCATCTATGGGGTTGCTTCTCAGCCAAGGGAGTGGGCTCACTAACAATTTTGCCTAGGAACACAGCCATGAATAAAGAACGGTACCAAAACATCCTTGTAATTATACTTCAGAATACTATAGTAACATCTAACAAAAAGATCTAAAAACACTGAAGCAACACACTTTGTGAAAACCAATACTTGAATCATTCTCAAAACTTTTGGCCACAGCTGTACACCAGGAAGACAACCTGGGGGCCAAACACCCCTCGCAGAGATGGAGAGTGCAGCCACTGAGGTCATGCAAGGAAAGAAGTCCTTAAGAAAAGCTGGAAGGGATAGAAATATTGATAAGACAACCCTCAAAAGATTCATAAAGAAAAAAGAGAAAGGAAAGTAAAATCAGTAGCCTGGGGTGCAGTAGCTGAGGTAAAGAGAATATTCACAGATGAGATGGAGGAGGAGCTTGCCAAACACTTGAAACAACTAGCTGACCAGTTCCATGGCCTTGCGCCAGTTAAGTGCCGTGAACTGGCATTTGATACGCAGAGAAAAACAATATCCCTGTCCCTGCCAATTGGACAGAGACACAATGTGCCGGTGCGCTAGGGTGTGCAAGAGATCACATGAATCATAATAATCATAAATGTAGTTAATTGACCAATCCCCATGATTCTGTTACTAGTCCGATATTAGTGATTGTCAATCTAGCTGTCAGGATTTTCACTCTGTTGTTATGGTAGTTTTAAAGTGGAAAAAGTAAGTGGACCACTTTACCCTGTAGCCGGGGTAAAGTCGGACACAAGACCACTTTTTTTAAAACAATCATATTTTCACTGCCCTTTGTCCTGAAGACATTCTGATCATTTCCATTGGGTTAGGGATCCTGAACACATCCTGAATTAATTGGAAATGTTTAAATTTTACTGATATACCATTTTATCTCGCCTAGAGGCGAGTAAATGTAAAAAATGTCCCACATTCCCCCGCTCTCCCCTACCTGACAATTTGGTACTTTGATCCTAAAAACACTTTGTTATTAATGGTTGTATGATATGAGCTTAGATAAATGCTGTTACAATGAGGGATGGAGCAGGCACTTTAAAACGTGGTCAATCTGCATGGATTGTAATTACTGTCACCACCTGACAGCGACAATATTCTCTAATGTTTTTTTTCTCTGTGTTGCACTATTACGACATTCTCAAGAGTGACAGACAACAGGTGCTGGCCTTCTGTGATATTTGTAGTGAAAAATGCCACATAATGAAACCAGAGGGAAATAGGTAATGATGTATGTCACTTCCCTCATCATGTCATTTCTAATAATGCCTCACTTTTCCTGTGTGTGTGTGTGTGTGTGTGTGTGTGTGTTTGTTTGTGACTCTGTGAGGACTCTCTGGGTCTGTCATGTGTTTTTAGCTCCACTCCACCATGATAATGAGGTTAACATTAGCCTGTTTCCTAACACTGTCATTGGCAGCTGTGGAACTACTGATGGGGCTTTGTCCTACACACTGTCATCAGCACCTGTCTAACTTCCCATTTTCAAATCACCTGATTGGCCAGTGGGATTCACTGAACCTCATGAATAATATCAGATGAATGACACCTGCTCCACCCTGATGTGCAGTGACAGTGGTTCAACTTGCTTCTTTGGTGCCTTGTGCGAATGAGTTCACAAAAGGTACAACAGGACAGATGGTTGAACAAAACAAGGCCAAAACAAGTTTGAAAAATACTAAACATGAGTCAACAAGAAACACAAGGGACCAGGGGATAGCAGAAGACCACCAGTGATCAGGACAAGAGAAATCAGAGGGACAAGTTGACGAGGAAACAGGACAAAGTAAAGACTTGTATACACAAGGAGGCAGCAGGGTGGATTGACCAGGTGAAACACATGAGGAACAAGTACAGACGATCACAAGGGCGGGAAACAGGGAGCATCATTTAAAAAATAAAAGGAACCTGTGAACCTAGGGAAACTGGTACACATGGTTGGGTTGGGATGGTTGTTTCTGAAACATCTTATTCGTTGGAAACCTCTGTATGTCAGTTTTGAAAATATATTCAATGAAGTTATCAAGCTAACAGTAAAGAAGGAATGACTTCAGTGGGAATTGTGCATGGATGTTGTACATAAATTGGCCCCTCTGTGTAAATTGTGGCCCCTTTACGAATACAGATTTTTCTCCTAGATCAGCCGCTCCCAGTTAGTCATATTTCAACTAATAATTTTCCAAATTGTGAAATTCATCAGTAAACTGACAAATACTTGTGTTGGCATGGAGATGTAGTAACCTCCACTGGAATTTACAGCTAGTCACTTTTAGTCAGAAAATATCCAAACAAAGCGTCTCACAAGTGTCTATGGCTCACAGTGACATCACTGCTGTCATCAGAGGAGTTGCACATGCACACACGCAGATTTTCAAGGAATGCATTCATGTCCTTTCTCCCTCTCTCCACCCTTCACACCAGTGTGTCACGGCACTTGAGTTGATTGCATTGTTGTGTTGTGAGAGTCAGAAACCTCTTCAGTAGATGGACCCTCTTTTCTACCCTAATCAGCATTCTCACTCTGTATTGTCAGAGATGAAGGGAACGCCGGGGGCAGAGACGAGGACAAGTAGGCAGCGGCAAAAGGATGAGGACGATGAAAAACATGAATCAGATTGTTTAAAAAAGCATATCTATCACTTCTGAAAACAGTCACCAAGCAATTTATAGCAGTAAATAAAGTGAGGCAGATTGTTTTAGTCTTTAACTGTTCAAACTTGGGACCTTCAATCAATCGCTCAATCAAATGTTTTTGTATTGCCCATATTCACAAATCACAATTTGTCTCATAGGGCTTCACAAGGTGTGTCATCCTCTGTTCTTACCTTCAACAGGAGTAATGAAAAACTACAACAACAAAAAAACGTTTAAAAGTTGAAAAAGAACATGGAAACCCCAGAGAGAGCCACGTGTGAGGGATCCCTCTCTCTGGACGAACAGAAGTGCAATAGATGCCTTGTGTAACTGAACTCATCAATGTAAGTGTCATGGAGAACAGACAAATAAGAGTGTTTAGTATATTGGTTCGAATAAACAGTTCGTAGCATAATGTAAAAAAAATGAATTGAGGAATTACTGACACAAGAACGGTTCTTGCAGTCTCTCATCGCTTCTTTGTGAAAAACAACTAGTTGAACAAAACTATCATGTCAAATACTCATAACCTCCACAAGGAGGTTATGTTTTCACCCCAGTCCGTTAAGTGGTTTGTTTCTAATCAAGATTACACAAAAGAACTATACTGGACGGATTTTCCACCAAATTTGGCACATCCAGTTATTTTTTTTTAGATTTTGACTATTTTCCTAAGGAATAATTCATGTATCTTAATAAAAATAATCGACAGTTTTTAGGGAATTAGTTGTGTGCGATTTGGTGCAGCATATTTAATTTAAGGGCAGAGTTTGGCACAGTGTTTGCCAGCAGCTGTGAGGCTGCAGAGGCACTGTGGTGCGTTGGAGCTGAGACTCTTTGATCCATGAAAATTTAACCTAATATTCAGGCTTGGAAATTGTACATTGTAATTCTACATTTCTTATTATGTGTCTGGGAAAGTGATGCTCCCTGAATCAAATTTGCATTAATGGTTTGCAGTAAGTCTGTTTCTATGCTGAAAAGTAGAATAAAAGTTACATTGAATAAAACAAGAATTATTGTCATTCAAAACAAAGGTTTGGTCTGAAAGTAAAAGAAGCTGCAAACCACATCTGACATTTGCCACAGTAGTTTTGTTTCCCCCTTACCTGATGTCGTCTTAAACTTTCATGAGTACTGTGTGACTCATCATCCTCAGGTGTTAGTTTGTGATATTGCTCCGGTTTCTCAGAGGACATAATGTTACTGGACTTGGCTGCTCCGTCTGTCTCTCTACAGTTTGTACTAGAGTAAAGAAGTATGCATCAAATCAGAGTTGTCATATGCAGGAATACACATATTCAGTAAAAGTATCAGTATCCATTAGAATACAAGTGAGTATGATGGCATAGACTACTTTAGTTACAATTTCACACGGAACACATTATACAACACAATGAAGTGTTTTCAGGAAACGGAGATGTGGTCAGAACATCTTTTATATTAAACCATTAGTGAATAAAGCGAACTGTTAGTTAAGTAAACTGTAACTAACTATGTGTTTTAATTTCCTTTTTTGGGGGAGGGTAAATATAATTAAAATACCTTTTGGGTCTTTCTAATCTCATCAACACAATCTGTCTTTTTTTTCCTGTTAAGTATGATAGATTATTTTTTAGGAATCGTGCAAGTAAATATACTAAACTGAAGTAAATTTTTCTATGATGAAATGATTACTACAGGGAGCCTGGTAGCAATACACTATACAGTAGATTTCTGTAAGATGGTCAGTATGTGATCCATCATCACATGGATAATGAAATAACAGCCAGGACTGACTAACACACACACACACACACACACACACACACACACACACACACACAACCAACACACACACACACACACACACAGTTATTCACAGCTCTCTATCTGTCTTTATTGCTCTCCATGGGTGTGAAATCAATACAAATCCCAACACCCACTGAAAGAGGTTGGAGAAAGCGATTCAAGAGAATACACTCCATCCTGTGATTAACCAGCAGGGACTGGCTATATTGCTCACCTCCCGCCGGGTGTATGAGGTGTCACTGCTCCTAGATATAGTCCTGGAACTCTATGTGTGTGTGTGTGTGTGTGTGTGTGTGTGTGTGTGTGTGTGTTGTGTGTGTGTGTGTGTAATCCTCCGGGCAGTAAGGCACCAATAAAGAGGTGATAAAAAACATAAACCGTTCATAAGATGGACTGAAAAGGGGAAATGAAAGGATGACACCTTAAAGACCGGCCGAAGGGAGGGAGAGTGAGACACATCACCATGTGAGGCATTGCTCCTAGGTTATAGCTGCACTTTGTTAGACTCATAGGCTGATGTCATGTCAGTGGACTCGAGTTGTGTAGCGGAACACGGTTTCAACAGTGAGTGTGTGAGTTTGGCTTTTGGGAGGCTTTTCGATTACAGGTTGTAAGAAACCCTCAACTCATATACATCCAGCTGTCAGTTGTTTAGATGTACCTACCGTAGATGGATCTAATAATCTCCATCCATCCTCACTTATTCTCAAAGGAGCCAAGTCATTACCTACAGTCAATCTAGATTCTCCAAATAATCCTGTTATCCTGTTAACCGTTGGAGTTGAGCAATGTTTGCATTGGGATTTATTTGCTGGAAAGATCTGACCATGAATGTCTTTGAGGAGATCTCTATACAAATCCTCCATTCAATTTCTATACATATGTGAGCTACATTAAAGTATGATACTATAGCATTCAACTAACGGGTACATTTAAAAACACCAAAGCAGAGAAGCTAATGTTGAATAACTTGAATGACTGAACTGTCATGGTCATGTGTTAGAACAATAGAAAGGGAACAGAAGAATTGGTGGACATACCCTTAAAAAGAGGGATTCCCCCAGAAGATTTAACTGTAAAAAAAAAATAAAATGAAAGGGCACATTGGATTCCATGACACATAAAGCTGTTATATAATTGGCATCGTTGAATTTGGCCAGTGATAGGAAGCCAGATAAAATCCATGCAGACCAACTCCATACAGAATGAACTCTACTTAAAGAATTTGAACCAAGACCCTTCTTGCGACAGGCCTAACCACCGTGCCACCCAGCTAATAAACTGGAAGTGTAAATCACCTTACCAGAGGTGGCTAGGCTGACTGAGGGAGAAGGCAGTGAAACAGTAGCAAGACATAGCTAAGCATGGGTCTCATGTACTGAATGAGCATCAATTTTATATGGGCCACACAGGACAAATACAAAATGATTCTGCAGTTGCTAGACATTCTTCATGTAGTGATTGAATTTCCATAATGAGGTTGGAATTATTCTGCTCTCCTCAAGCTGCATATCTCTGCTGTCTGCCTGTAAGGCAGTGAAACTAGCACAGATGTGTTTACACCCACAGTCTGCAGACAAATCATTTTATGTTAACTTAAACAGAAATAAGATTAACATTTAGCACTTTCTTTATTTCTTCTTTTTTATATTCAGACTTATGTTCCTATATCATTATTCATGTGTAATAGCATGTTTATAATTTTCTTTACATATTCCAGTCAATTCAGGTATATACTTTAGTGTCATAAATTAATTTGTGTCTTATATTGTTTATTTTATTTTGTCATTTTGTATTTATTTATATGTTTGTTTTTTAATGTTGAAAAGATGATCAGCACATACAAATTCATTGAATGCACTTTGTTCAATGACATGCCCTGCTCTTGTCTCCAGCCTGGGACTGAAGAGCAGGGTCTGCACAGGGGAAACATAGAAGTGATGAACAACTACTTTCACTGTGTGGTTCAGTCACACATGCACACACAGGGGTAGTTGAGTTACCACTGAAATGAGCAACATGTTGGCTGTTCCACTGCATATGTTCATAAAATTCACAGAGCTGCACCATAATGATCTCAGCTTCACACACATGCATCAAACACACATACACAGATTATGCAGCGCACACTCCTATTTACTGTGCTCGAGGTGCCTTACATTTAGAGAAGTGCACAGTCACACACACACATGTGACCTTTGCATAACCATGAGGCTGAGATATGCTCATGCAAGTACATCCTGTGGACACTTATTTTTTTATACCCACACCCACAGACAGAAATCAAACAGTGTTGTCATTAGTGTGGGTTTGGTGATTGGTCGTCATAATGCAGACGACCGTCGCATGTGAATCACTGGATCAACAACCTATTGTTACTCTGTTGTCTATGTAATTTGATAGAGAGCAGCTGGAGAAGCAGCAGCACGAATATTCCTCTCAATGACCCTGATATTTCATGGGGTCATGGTTTTTCATACAGCATTCATCGTCCAATTTTGCTGTCAGCATCTGTGATGTCACAATAAGATTATATTCATACACACAAATGGGTGTTAGCACGTTTCAATAGAGACAAGCACTATCTCTTATTATTAAACATTTACATTAACTATATGTATATACATATATTCACTTTCTCTCATGTTTGTATTTGAAGTTACAGCTAGGTTAAAAAAAAAACACCTAAACCTGCACATGATATTTATTTTTAATGAGAACATAACAAGACATCTTTTTTGAGAATGGCAGGTTTTTTAATGTTTTATTTTTTTCAACTTTTTAATTATTGTCTTATTTGTTAAATCGTCAATGTTCCCTCTGCTGTAATAAATCAACTCATCTTTCTTCATTAACTTAACCTAAATCTGCATGTTAATTTAACGCTTGAGACATTTTAGACATTCTTTCGGAACATGAGTCCTCTTTTGAAGTTTAATGAAATAATGACGTGACTTAAATTTAGTCTATATGAGTTTTTTTTTTTATCCCAATAAGGACAATTTCCCATCCAGCCAAATATCACGATGAAGCACATTTCTGTGAATTCAATGAATAAACAGTTTTTATAAAATAACAAGAATGTCCTATTCCTTTCTACGTTTAAATAATTGTAATGATCCTGTAGTCCTTTTGTGACTTTTTGCTATTGGCCTCCTTATTTTATTTTGTCAGGTCTTCTCCTCATGTATTTCAGTTAGTTCTGCTTCCTGCTATTGTTCAGCAGCTTGTTTGTTTCCTTTTTTCATTTATCCAATCAGAAAAACTTGTATTTATACCACCTGTGGTTCACTTCCTGTTTGCCAGATTGTGCGTGTGACTTTGTGAACACAGCCTCAAGTGTCGATCTTCTAAAGAGTCTTATGTATTTTACTTTAAACTTTTTACCTACATGCTGATTTCTTTATTGGTTAGGGTTTTTCCCCCTGTTCTTTCACCTGCTTGTGGGATCATCCACTGAGTTGTCTTACCATGGAATGTTATAATTGTATACTCCACAAGTAAAATGTATAATAGTAATACGTTAAAAAATTTATAAATATAGGCCCAGAACATGAAAGCTGAGCATAGAGTTAGTCTGAGAGTCTTTAGGTATGACCTCCATGCTTGGTCTTGGCTGGTCAAAGTCCTTCTCCTGTTCAGGATCAGCATGAAGGCAGTGTCTTACATGGTAAATCCACAATGAACTCTACACCCTGAAGGAGAATATAGAATCATTTAAATACAGTCCCTAGGAGCAGCTTGTTGAAAGTCTGTGTTCTGAATCTGTAATAAAATGGCTTCAGCAGTGGCAGTTGGAAGTTTTTTCTTGTCAAATTTCAAGCAATTTTAAACTGTTAAAATATGAAAAGAAAACAAGTCTGTCCCGAATGATCATCTCTGTGAATGAAACTTCTTAATCTTAAATTATCTTTTTCGAGGTCTGTTAAAATACTGATTTGACAACATAAGCATCTGAAGACATGTGATTTAGGACGTTTGCTGGTGATGATTTGCTGGTGATATTTTTCACTATAAAGTTACATTATATGTTTTTCTGAAGAAAATATTCGAATGAGAGAAGACTATAGTGACTGCACATCAACTTTTAGTTTTTGAGACATCAGTCTAAAAAACTAAATTAAAATAAAGAGAAAATTGTTAAAAAAACAGCCTTTTGTTTATCTATTTTAATCAATTGCAATCAAAGAGGATTCAGTGTTTTTCATAATGATTCTTTAAAAGTAATTTAAGACTGCAGAACTGGAAATGTTTAGTCGGAGGATAACAGATTCTTTGTTGGATTGATTTAAAGTGAGCTGTGGACTTTTTATTTGCCTGAAACAACTCGTTCATTAGAAGAAAAAATATTTAAAAGGAAGAACAGAGAGATATTATCTGTTCTGGTCTCTAATTGACAGCGCCTGGCTTTTGGACACTGGAACAAACCAGATTTACATATTTTTGTCACGACAGAGTGGCTTTGATCTAAAGACACTTTGGGCATAGACGATTCAGCTGTTAAACTTCATTTGACCCTTACTCTCACTGTCAACTAAAGGCTATCTCAATCACACCTAATTGACGTTTGTTGCTCAAGGTTTTTAATTAGTGGAGTCGTATCCAGAGGATTTGTAGCACACAGCCTCGGGTTGTGATCGGTGAGAATGGACGACGGGGAAGGTTCGAAATAAAGCTAGAGGAAGAGGAAGAGAGGTTCAAATTTAATCTGATCCAGTCTGCAGTCACTCTTTCATTAAGAACAAGAAACACTCTGACACACCAACAGTGGTACAAAGACACACACACTGTCGACCTCATCAGTCTTTTAGTTTTGTGACTGTAGAATAGTCTGTGAATTACCCTTGAGGAACAGTAACAGCCCGTCTGTTATTTTAGGTCAAACTGTTGTTTCATTCATAACTCGTGACCAATTAGCCGAATTGTTTAGAAGAGACAAATAGTGTCTGGCTGTGAAACCTAGGAGGACAGCAGACTCAGTACAGTCACTGTTATAAGATACTGAATATAACAAGATTGGCTAAGTTTGGAAAAAATAATAAAGTACTTTAGTAGAGTTTCAAAGTAGCCTGCAGGCATAGAGTTTATGTTGTGCAGCAAATCAATACGGCAAGAACACTATGCAGACAAAACAAAACATGGACATAAATGAAAGTGCACAGATATCTAGCATAGTGAGGTTAACAATCAGGGTCCAAAGTTAACTTTTTGCTCACTCTTCCAAAGGCTTGTCTCAACAACTTTTGAGATTGAGAAATTCTGAAATTCGCTCAAAACCACAAATCTCATAATCATGGTGCTCGATTACATCAAATCAGGAAATTGCTTTCTTTAGGATTTATTTTGTGGCAAATACAGCGCTAAAGAACACCAAAAAGGTACATTTGATGGTGTCTAGAACTAAAATAAGGAATCGCCTTTTGTCAGGACATTCGGTTTGTCCACATCGCAACAAGATCTGTAGTCTGCCACCAACAGTCTGAGGCTGAAACAAGAACTTTCTGTAAAAACTGGTTCGATGTAATGACCTCACCTGAAACTGAGTTCACTGAAATTGTGCCATCAACATCCAAGTCTGCTTAACAAAATGATACAGAATGATACAAATGCATGCTCACACATCACTGTTTTGCAATATTGGCATGTTCACCAGGTAATTCGAACAGGGCGTCAATGTGGATTGTACTATTCTCATTCATTCTCACTGCAGACAGAAGCCAGATGTTATTGGGTTTAATCTTCAGCAAAGCATGCACCAACAATATTGGTTTTGTTAAAAAGAGGCAAACGAGACAAAGACATTAGTTGCAGCTTTTTCAATGGTTTTTCATTTTAAATGTCTGTGTTTTATAAATCTACTTATTGTTGAGCAGGAAATTGCAAATATTTGTTGTTCAGCTATTCTACCATTTCCTATAACAATATCATGATTCCCCATTACCAACTAACTGTGGTTTTATTCTCAGAGAAATCATTTGAAGTCCTGCCCATAATTTCATGATCACTTCCACTATTACAGTTTTTCTCCATTGCTTTGGCTCATTTCACGTAACAGAAATGACATTCTCAGAGCTCTAAGTGCAATTGGCAAAATAACCCATATGGTTCAGCACAACTACATAGATCACCTTCAAAAGGTTATATCTCACCCAAAACAGTTAACTCAAGTTTCAAAACCAAATCATTTTCTCATATAAATAGTCCGTGCCCCCAAAATGAAAAGTTCCTTCTCGATTGCTGTGGCTCATCTCTCAGAAAAAAAAGGACATTCTCAAAGCTTTAAAGACATTTGCCAAAATAACAGATGGTTCAGCAAAACTCCATAGCACACCTGCAAGATGTCATATCTCTCCCAAAACAGACAACTCATCAGTCAAAACTAAATCCTTTTCTCATACAAATAGTCAGAGCCCCCAAAATGAAAAGTCCCTTTGGCATTGTTTAAACACTACAGGTCAAAATGTTTAGATGTTTTGTCAGTATGGCAGTGGACCATAGAAATATCCCTCATGTGCACATTTCAATCTTGGCTCAGTCCTTTGACACTGAATGGTTACAGTAGATGTTTTCTTTCTAGAATATTATGTGTATCAAACAGAAAAAAGGTTAATTCAAGGTTTCACATTAAATACTTTATTGAACTCATACTGCCATGGAAATTGTTACAGTAATTGCCATACATCGTGCTTACAGTAACAGAAAATGTGTACAGCACAATATACTGTCAAACAATAAGCACATCCAAACAAAAATTTGGCATAGTGAGATATGACCTTTTGAAGGTTATCTATGTAGTTGTGCTGAACCATATGGGCTATTTTGCCAATTGCACTTAGAGCTCTGAGAATGTCATTTCTGTTACGTGAAATGAGCCAAAGCAATGGAGAAAAATATTAGTCATCATAATGAGCACAGTGAAGACAACTACCCTCTCTCCATTTCTGTTCTGAATCTTTGTTTATATTATATATTTTTATCTAAATGTTTTTTATTATTATCGTCTCAGGTCTTTACCCTCAAGTGAAGATTTCAGCTAGTGTTCCTTATCCATCCATCCAGCATGTAGCTGCTCTATTAACAAGGTAGCCCATACAACATCAGACAGTACAGTAGTTACACGTGAATGAGCTGATTTGAGAAACTTGAAGACAGATGTCTCTTGATTTTAATCCAGAGGAGCAAAATTCTGTTCTTTAAAATACATTATAGGTTCTAATGAGTTTATATTCCAACTGAGGCCTTTACAGTTATGACTTGCTTCAACTATTTAGTGTCCAAAACATCACTGAGAGATGAAATAATATGGCATGATGAGAAAATTACAGAATATCTACACCAGGTTTCAAATCAGGCGCAGAAGATTAATTCACTATCGCCTGAGTCAATTCATCACAGGATTACCTTTAAAGGTAGACTCCTGCTCTCTGCAGGCAGGTGCAGACACACTCAGATACATTTATGCGTCTCTCTCTCCACGTTCAGTTACATTGCACTACCATCTTGAGCTATTTTTTCCCTATCACACAGACTACATCGGCTCACTGTGGTCACATACATGGTATTTATATAATATCACACTTATTGTATCATATATGCGGTTAAGGACCCATGTAGAATTTACTTCTTTTAGAGAAACAAAATCCTTTGCAGGGGGAGTGAGTATGGCCCGGGAATTATGGAGTGAAACTAAGTTGAATATACAGGAAATTTAAAAACAGTTTGCGCCATGCTATTGTGCTGATTTGTAGTTCAGTGGAATTACAGTAAGATTGAACCATAATGTTTTTACAAAAATGGTTTTGAACTAAACATTTTCATCCAAACACACACAGGCTGATTAGCAGTATAGTTTTTTTCTTGCTATGCTCGCTCTGTTCATTATTTATTTAAGTGTATTAAATCAGAATTGATTTCCCACGCCAGTTAAAACACCCTTATCTGAGCTGGATCTTTTCTTTCACGTCTATGCAATGAGAATTAAAAACAACAAAAGAAAAGAAGATAGAAGAGCAAGGCTCTACATAATGAGGCAGAAGATGAGAAGAATCCCCATAGCAACAAAACTGCTTTAACTGAAACTTTCACTTTGAAAACTATGGAGAAACATTCAATTACTTCACATTTACATGTTTGAAAAGGAAGCATTTAAATAACTTGGAGGAAAAATAATTTATCATTAAACTCCCCATAAGGAACCCATGTGTCACAATACCTTTTAAATGATCTGGAAAGGTCAACATATTGCTTTTCCTCTGACTTTAACTGATGAAGTCCGTAAGTGAGGTATACTGAACATCTAGGTGAGGTCATGTCAATTTATCACATTTAATTTGTAAAATTACAATTTATGTCATGCAGCTTAACAAGGTATGACATCATCTGCTCTTGACCCTCAGTAAGAGTGAGGAAAAACTACATGAAACCCAGAAAGAGCCAGACGTGAGGGAGCAATAGAGGCCGCGCGCAGCAGAGCACTTCAATAAAATATCATTTACAACATTCATAAGAAAAGACAGTGTCAAACATAAATAGAGAGATGTATCAATGTTTAAAGTCTGACAGATGTGAAGGGGGCAGCAATGACAATTGTAAGGATAGGAGTGTATATCTAAGCAACCTAGTTGAAATTATATTTATGTATATTTGTAATTATAATCCACGATCAGCTGCCACCACAATCATGATGCACTGTCATGATCCACGATCACGATTCACCAAAGTGACGTAAATTTGTTTTTAAATTTTTGTCCCTTTAACGTTTCCAAATGGTTGGGTGCATATTTGCTGCATGTGACTGAGCCAGAATATTTGAAAAAGCTTGTTACTTTTCCTTTATTTTTTGTTACATAAGTTTTGATGGTTTAATAACATCTACATTTACATTTAAGATGCTCTGACCACTTTTCCTAACAAATTGACATGAAACAAGGTAGGGTTGTCACATCAGGATTTCAACGTTTGTCACAGAAAAACACGTGACCTCCTTGTCACAATAAAAAAAATGGTAAAGAGGTGCTAAATCATTTTAGCTGATTCATTTTTGTAAAATTAAAATATCCATCAGGAAAGTCTCTCAAAAGTCAATAGAATGTAAGTGGGAGAGAATTGTTATGAAACAACGTAATTTGCTTGATTTAATATATTAATTAGACAGAGCAACAATCACTGTCCCCGGCGAAATAGTAGTGTTTGATTTGTTTGATTATGTTGCTTTTTCTCCTACTACAAGTCAGTGAGACTTGGGCGTCCCAGATACATTTTCCAGACAAGGGACTAAAAATCCAAAACCTAATCAAACCATCAAGAGAAGAATTGTTCTCATCAGCAGCTGTGGAAGAATGAATTGAAGAACGTTTAGGACATAAGGAGTCCAGAGTAGGAATCACCAAATAATAGTACAAGTAAGTAAAAGTAAGTAAAATTTATTTATAGAGCACATTTAAATACAGCGTAACTGACCAAAGTGCTGTACAATGACAATAAAAGGCAAATAATACAATATAACAATACAAATTGACCATAAGTACTAAAAACCAATACAAAGTGCAATAACATTCAATAACATTCAATAACAGGAGGCGAACAGTTAGGGGGAGAGGAAGGCCAGGGAGTAAAAGTGGGTTTTTAGCCTAGATTTGAAGGCAGAAATGGAGGGGGCGGATCTAATGTTCTGAGGGAGCTGGTCCCACAGACGTGGAGCGGCGACAGCAAAGGCAAATAATAATCAATATACCTTATGTTGGTCAGTAAATATACCCAGGAGCCTCTTATCAACCTCCACACACACACACACACACACACACACACACACACACACACACACACACACACACACACACACACACTAATTAGTCACTATTATTCACAAAACAAGATATTTGTATCTTTGCCCTTTGCATCTACATGTGAATAATGAGCTCCATCTATAATCCCAGCTGACAAGAACAGACCCGCCCAGCGATGGGAACACACACTCGTGCAGAGCCCACACACCAACTTACACACACTACCTGCTGCTTCCTGTGACTATTACCATAATGGTTTCCTGTGAGAATGTTTGGGCATGATGGGTAAGAGTCATTAGTGACACAGGTGAGATCATAAATCACATTTAACACTGTTGACCTTTTCATTAATGATAGGCACACATACAAAAATAAATACGCAACTGCATGTATCTTCTTATGTAACATGCTGTAAATCCAACAAAGGCATAAGATGAACATGGGATGGAAGATTTTTTTCCGGACTTTTTTAATGCAGGAAGAATGAACTTCAGAAGGACATGTATGACATCATTAATACACATCATTACATACCTGGTGAGTAAAAGCAACATACATTTGTTTCGAACAAAATTCTCTGTTTGGACGTCATGAGCTGATGAAGATGTTTTAATCATGTCCACATCAGGCTCTTTGAACGTCAATACGACACGAGGGATAATCAGACTCCAAAGAATCCATACACGAGTGTTGGTTGAATATCTGTCAGACGTCTGTCTCCACCACAGCACACAGCATGAGAACCAGCACACATTCATTCAAAATCACGTGTATCACTGTAATTACTGGGTAAATATTGAATTATAAGTATAATTTATAATGCCATATACTGCATGGGCGAAGCAATCTTAAATTCGTTTTTTGAACTATTTCCCACTGAAATAGTAGAATTTATGTATTTGGTTTTATTTTAACTAGCAGCTGCTCTAACTGTTCTGTTGCCTCTTGTCAGTGTGAATGTGATGTTTGCTGCAAACCATCTCTGAATTAGGACCTTTTATTCTCCTCCCTCTCTTGAATCCTGTTTATTGCACAGAAGTCTATTTTGTTTACATGCGATTGACGCCGAATTGATGTGAAATCTCCATTTGACACCATGTATTTTTGGTTAAATACTTTTCAGTCAACTTTTTTTCTGATGTTTGTCACTGATTTCTCACAGAGATCCAACAATTGTCTTTTTCCAAAGGGAAAAAAAGCAACATTAACTTTAAAACATGAACCCCAGAGGTCAACTTTAAGTAGGTGTAGACATTTCAGAATATAAAAACAAACTGCAGGTCTTGATTGAGAGTCATTCAGCTTTTCTGTCTTTAACAATAATTACCTCCACCAAGGATAATAAACAGCAATATTTACAATGAAACTAAAATAAACAGTAAACCAGGGTGGCACATATATGATATCCAAATTGCAAAGATAGAAAATGATTATTGCAGAGTTACGCAGCAAAGGGAGGGATGTTCTGGGTGTGGCCCACCCTGTGTTTCAAAGACAGATGGAGAGAAAGAGAGGCCACTCATGATCGTTCACAGTCGTGTCGATGAATACCAACAGCTGGCATGAACCCAAGGTCAAGTGGACACACTGAACAATAAAACTAGCAGCAGCATGCCTCTGTATGTCTGAGTCACACTCACTGTGAAGTAGTAGTAGTTTGCAGTGTTTGAGCGTGTGCTGCAGTGTTGTTGTGTGTATGGAAATATGTCAATGACGTTGGGGGCGGGGTTGCTGGCGTTGTCGTCATGATAACTAACATGCATAGCAGATGAGGTCATGCTTTGACCCTGCCTCTGCATTTCGATTCTCTGCAGAACAAAACATTAGACAGGCATGAGAGGGAGAAAGATATTAAATAAATTGTTTGTTTGTAAAGATAATCTGTGATTTTCAATACAGCATTTTTATCTTAACATTGCAAAAATCGTGCCTAAACTTTACTACTAAACTATTCATCATCAATGGTTTGATGGAATTCAAAACGTACTCCGATTTTTACAGTCCACAATCGGTGATTGTTGCGTGTGTATTCAATGGGAGGCTTTGAACTGAACATGTTGGTCGAGCATCTGTAATCTAAAATAATGATGCCAAAACTCATCATGTAGCTCTTAACAATTAGACTTACTGTATGAGGCTTCAAAGCTTGTCTGGCGCACACACACACACACACACACACACACACACACACACACACACACACACACACACACACACACATTTAGAGTTGGGGGTGCAGAGAGGGAGGCTATATAATGATGTCATGTCCTCGCACAAATTTCCCATCCTTCATCCTTTCTGCACTGGTGCCTGTGCATAGCAGAAAAGCACAAGAGCTAACCAGCTTGATCACTTTCCCTCACGTAGTGTAGCCATGTCCACCCTGAAAACAACCTGACTAAAACGTTTGGATAAAGTTCTGTTTACAAACTGCCTGGCTGGTGATGGAAAGCTTCTTCTTTAATTCTGGCCTTGCAGAGGTTTGTCAGCCGTTAGCCGCCATTGAACCATCTGTATGAGGGGTCGTATTGATGTTAGCACCACAAGCTAGTGGCTGCTGTGTTCTCTCCTCCTCAGGACTGCTAGGTTGCCTGAGGTTGCCCCCTGGTATTAGATTTATTCTCTATCTTTGTTACTCTGCTTTAGGGCCATTCTTAAATAAATCTGGGATATGGTAAAGTGCAGCAGACACCTTTACACCCCATTGCCGGTTACCGATCCTTCATGCCCACCGAAGACACGGAAAACAGGAAACATTAAAAGATTTAAAATTAAATAAGAAATTAGGAAGGGTGAATTTTACATTTCAATAAGCAGCCCCGATTAATTGACTGTGTACTATAAGAATTTTTCAATTTTTCTATAATATGCTTAGTAAACTTTTTTGTCTTGCAGTTACATCCCCTGCCAGTAAGGATTGTTGCAACCATAATTCCAGCATTACTCGCCAGGAGGTTCTCTCTTTTCGTAGTTTTAAAGCCCGACTCTGTCACTTGAAGGGGACATATTATGAAAATTCCACTTTTGTAGTGCTTCTACACGTTAATTTTGGTATCTGGCATATCTACCGTCCCAAAAACTCTGGAAAAAAAACAACTCCCGCGATTTGTTGTGGTTCCTCTATATCAGAAACGATACGCTAGAGTGCGTCGAATGGGATTATGACCGAAATAAACGACATAGTCACACCATGCCCATGTAGGGAGTCTCGCTACATGGCCTAGGACAAGCGAGCTAACGCTAACCACTGCTCCCACTGCTCCCACTGCGGGGCTGTGCTGGGGAACTGGGGCTCTCGCAGCCAGGCTCAGCGGGGGTAAGGGGGGCGGGGCACTCAAAACAGGTCAATCTGAGGAGGGCTGTTTTAGACAGGGTAAAAAGGGTGCTGTTTTAAATGATCCTTGTGGTATTTTGACCAAAATATGTTACAGACATTTCATTAAGAACCCAAGGAACCATATCAACTGTGGTAAAATGGGCATAATATGTCCCCTTTAAAAAAAAAACTACAGTTGGACAAATTTGCACAAACACAATATTTGTTTGGGCTAATTTGCTGCAGTGGTTCTTGTCCCCAAATGTATCGACATTATGGCTCCTTTATCTATTATTTTGTCAGTGGTATTTAACCAGAAGTAGTTCAACATACTTCCCCTTAAAGGTTTCAGGAAGGAATTGAATTCAAACGAGGCACTTTTAAAGGTAAAAATGTATTATTAAAAACCAGACAACCGTTTGACACAGTTTGCAACATGACAACAGTGAAAAATGTAGCTGAAAGGCCGAAGGTGGTTGAGACCAAATCAAAGCTTAATGCCGAGAGAGTATTGGATATATATATATATATATGCCTTATAGCTACTGTACAAGATGATATGTCATTATTTACAGCTTTTCCTGTGTGTGTGTGTGTGTGTGTGTGTGTGTGTGTGTGTGTGTGTGTGTGTGTGTGTGTGTGTGTATATATATGTATATACATACATACACACAAAGCATGTGTACACATGTATCACTGTGTACACAACGTACAGACAAAGTGGAGGGGTGCTCACCTCATGAAAGTAGATGGGTCTATATAGTGACATATTACAGACAATAAGGCAGTAGTGACACACGCCTGCAGTCTTTAATCTCTCTTTTTCTCCTCTCTTTGCTTTTCCCCCTCTCTTCCCCTCTCCGGTTTTCATCTGTCATTCACTCTCCTTCCCTCCGCTGTTGACCATTAGAAGCAGTAATAAAGAGATTAGAATACAGCCACAGGAGATAGGAGCCATAAAACACACACATACTGTGGAAGAGGTGGCCCTAATGTAGATAAAGTACACAAGTCCCTCAGATGTTCAAACTGCCAGAGAGGAGTGCCGATAAGAGAACCACCAAGTGTCAGTAATAAATACACAAAATATAGACGGTGGACATGAAATCTGCATGTGCTGCTGGTTTCACAATAAAAACATCACATTATCATTATTAATTTGTCAAGTCAGGATTTCTTGAATATTATCCAGGTATTATGTCATTAATAAAAAAAACACTAATTTGCTCTAACGTTCAAAGTCTATGGTGATAAACAGTGGCTAGATTTATTATGTTGACTTAATAAATAGCCTAGAATTTATTTTTCCCGCAGAATGTGAGAGCCAGAGTTTTACTTTTTCATGAAATAAATGTAAAATACATTTCAATGATATTGTATTGATTGCAGTTAATTGTTGAACTAATTGACAGTAAGTGTGAATGAGAGTGTGTGTGTGTGTGTGTCGACTCTCTGATTTGCTGGCAACCTGTCAACGGTGTAACCTGCCTCTCACCCAAAGCCAGCTCCAGCTCATTGGCTCCAGCTCCTGAGAGGGATAACCAGTATAGATATGGTTAGCAGCTTTAACGCCGCACTTTAATTGCTGTCATGGCTTATTTCCACAGTGCCTTGTTTATTGCGGCTAGCTTTGATTCAACTAATTGATCCTGTTTTATCCCTGGTCTCAAGCGGAAAACACTAAGCCCTTTTTGACACGGTCATGATGATGAATACAATATGAGGCTTTTAATGGTTATTAAGTCCTTTCGAATGCAATGAGTGTGAGTGCAGGTCTCAGCAGCGAGATGGGGGATAATCCCAGCCTCTTGAAACACAGAAACTAGTGGAGTTGTCAGGTAAAGACAAGGACCTTTGAGGTCATGTGTTAGAGCGGGTCGTCCACCAACCAGAGGGTCGGCGGCTCGATCCCAGTCTCCCTCATTTCATATGTGGTCATGTCTTTGGGCCTGATCCTAAACCCCAAATTGTCGCTGTGCTGCACATAGATGCACTGTATGAAAATGTGTGTGAATGGGTGAACGGCAAAACTATAAAGCGCTTTGATAGGTAACATTGAGTTGCAAACTTTCTGAATGTACACTACAGCTACAAAAACCACTTAACTTCCTCCACTCTTAACCTATTATATCTTCTTCTTTAGCTACACGTAAGTGCAGCATCTATAGTCGATTCTATTATCTATTCTTCTATCATATCTTTCTTGTGTCCCTACTCTCATAATGAAGATGATGCGACCCGGTAGCCCTGCCGTCATAACAACACAGTGACTAAGTGAGCATTTGGTGACGTTACTATTAGATATTACAAAATACCAGAAATCAAAAGTCTCAGTGACACTCTTGTACTCTTGAGTACTTACAAGAGTACTTCGATTTCTTTATGATAGTCTCCATCTATGTATGTGATTAAATGCAAGCACTGGAGTTACACACAGATATGAAAAACGTATCTGCCAAGGCAACATACACATGGAACGTCACAGCCACTATGAGTGTGTGTTGCTGCGCAGATGCTTGTTTATGTAAGGTGTAAGGTGAGCATTGAGGCCATTCACTTGCTGCTGCTCTGTGCAGGTTCACGCATCGTCTGCTCTCAATGCTCAAACATCTACCAAGTAATACTACTAATGTCTGTCTGCCCGAGATCTGCTCCTCTTATCAGCTTCTCCCTTGGCAGGTGTATTGTTAATGACCCAAGAAAGTGTTGAATTTGGTGCAACATGTGAAACTTTATGCACTTTGAATAAACAGGCAACTGTGTCTTGCAGTCATCAGTTCAGAGTTCAAGATGTCTCCTACATCCTCGGATAAATTGCACCATTGGCCACCAATGGATGAGTCAAGATTGGACACCAGCAATATTATCTGTCCCGCCAGATCATTTTGATGATTCGATTTTTTCTATCTCACCAATATCGGACTGACACAGACATTTACAGGTGTCGTGGGGGCTGTTCTCCGTCATGGCAGCAACTCTCCTAGAATTAGAATACAGCGTCTGAAGATTGTTGCTTAACAGACCTCTGAAACAGATATCAGGCAATGAAATGCTTTCAATCTTACTTACTTATATATATGCCATACACAAACAATATTAAAGAGAATTACGAAAGCTGCAAGCAGCATCACCACAGGCCATGTAAACAGCCATGTTTAAAAGGGACACTGTATAGTTTATTAACATTTTTAAATGTATCATCAACATATTGGTATAAACTTTCCTTTTGTATTTCTTTCAAACAAACAGCAACAATGTGTGTGATCCCTCACGTGGGACTTGAGTCCGTTCAAATATTTACTTTGTGTTCACGGGGAGCTGTTTGTAATCAATTCTTGATTCTGACAATCATCTTCCAGCTCACACACATAAATAAATCAGAGGGACAGCTCCGTCTTCATGTCATGTCTTCTTGCTCTACATCCTTCTGGTGACGCAGGTGAGGCAAGCAGATTCTGCTAAATATAACCTTGTGCTGGAAATGTCATCACTGTCTCGTTCCTAAATAGAAACCTCACGACGGCTTCCAGTGTAATCTGGTTACATCGTGATTACCCAAAGTAAACTTTCCAACTTAGGTCTTCGCTGTATATCACCACCGTCTTCATCTGCCCTCTCTTCTTCACTCTCACTCTTCTTTACTGCTGATGTGTACAATGACAAACATCACTGAGAGATGTAAAGCATACATGAGAGCCTGTATGTTATTAACAGATGAATAGTCATGACGCAAAGGAAGTAAAACAACAGGAAACAATAAGTCAAGTGTAGCAAAGGGTTTAACCTGAGCACTGACCCCTGACTGCACAGGGATGAGGAATGAATTGGTCTTCATATCTGACATATCTTATTCTTCATTGAAACATTAATAGAAAATCATGAGTGAGTCATACATTTACTCAACATATTCAGAGAACAGTCCTTTCAGGCATTTAGTCACATCAGCTAGAAAATAGATTTTATAACACATTTCTGTTTGTGTGGCACTTCTAGGGCCCTACTGCCTGCTCTGGTCAAGTGTGTCATTTTCTGCTTTAATTTTGTTCTTTTGTTTGTTTGTTTTTTACATGTAATCGTCATGTTGTATGACACAAATTGTTTGTTGTTCTGCAACTATTGTTCGACACATTTATACTTTCACCTTTGTTTGCTGGAAGTCCCCAGAGGCAATTTGGCCAACACCTGAATACTGTGTTTTCTTGTATTTAAGTGCTCGGTGGGCCCATGGCTAATTCATGTTCACTGTTTAGAATGAACCCACACAAAGAGCACAAAGGCTGAAATTGAATGTTGATTGATTGTTTTCATTATTTTTATTCTGTTGATCATATTCTCAATTGCGAATGTGGAACCATTTAAATTTTTACTAATTTACTTAAAGGCCTACTGTGGCGATTTACAGACAGTTGATTTAATTCTACGTAGTCTCTAGTGTCAGGGTCAGTGATTGTCCTCTGCAGAAATATAATAAATGACATAGTGTTAGTTTAGTAAATTTTTTGGTTTATTTTCTTTATTTAAGTGTAATTTTACAAAATGTTTACATAAAACAAAACAATACACATGAAAAGGAGCAGTGAAAAGATAAATGTTATATAAACCTGCATCATTCATATGAATAACAAAATATAAATACAGATGATTCCTTTTTTTGATTTCCTTTCTTTTCCTAAATCACATGACAAATAAATGTTACACTGATCAATAGCCAGCATCATTGTATAAATGCTACTCAAAAAGTTCATACTTTATTATTGTCGAGTGAATTCCATAGACTTGCTCTGTAAACAGAAATACATCTAGTGTGTACAGAGATAGATTCTCAGGTAGCAGTCCATTTATGGCTCAACTAAACCTTCAGTCTCAACACATGGGATTTGATAAAGAGTCTGTTGATATATTCTCTTCATTGATCTTTTTGTGTCTTTTCTGTTATCCAGAAAAGGATCTTATATTAGTTTTATACAGTATGTGCTGCCCTACACCTCTTCGGTTCTATTATTTGTCAAGTATTGACTTTCGGAAATTTTAATTAAAGATCTCTGTTATGTGAAGGATTGATCGTGGACCTTGTTTAGCTAAATAAAATATTATCTGTGACTGTCTAATGTCTTTCCTATCTTACCTTACTGCTACAAGGAGACTAGCATGCTACTTTATATCGGGAGTTGCCCTCTGACTGCATTTTCCTCTGCTCATCTGCTTAATTAACCACATTTTTCAACTGTTTTAGTTGTGTATAATTGCATCTCATTATTCGAATCTGATGAAAAGCTGATGATCTGCAGCACAAATTGTGGGATCGTATTTTTTTGTATGTTTATGTTTTTAGGATATGTCTGATATTCAACTTCATTTTCACTTTGTCTCTTGAAGTTTCAGGATGATACAAGCTTAATGATTTTACCCTGAGAAGGCCAACAGTGTCTGACGTCAGCTGATGTTCGTTTCCCAGACCGAATGAAGCAAATGCAATTTTGCATGACTAGACTTGATTCAATTTGTTGTGTGGCAGATCCTGATAATTGGATGCTAATATTGTTGGTTAAAAATGTCACAGTGAACGTGTAATGAGTGGAGCAGGGGAGGAGAGAAGGAAGGAGACCTGCCTCACACATCTCACATATCTCACACAGACCACAGCAGTGGAAAAGATTAACTTTCATTTAGTTGTCCCTTCAGGGCCTGCTGCTAATCACATGAACGAAGTCGCTACAGAAATAAGCAATGATGGATAAATTACATACTGTAGTTATCTTCTGCTCATCTTGTCTCAAACTATTACAATATTACAGTCATTCTCTCTAAAGATGCGGCCTTATTTTGGAAGACTTACTGTATGTACTGGTTCTTACAATGGGCAAATTTCACGTTAACACTCACGCTCATGTGTGTCATGGCTTCAAAAATCTACAGGGAAATATTGTACAGGATATCAATCAATCAATCAAATTTTATTTGTATAGCCCATATTCACAAATTACAATTCATCTCATAGGGCTTTAACAGGGTGTGACATCCTCTGTCCTTAACCCTCAGCAAGAGTAAGGAAAAACTACTAAAAACCCTTTTAACAGGGTAAAAATATGTAGAAACCTCAGAGAGAGCCACATGTGAGGGATCCCTCTCCCAGGACGGACAGAAGTGCAATAGATGCCACGTGCAGGAAAACATCATCAATAATCAAAGTCTCTAGCAGCATTTGATGAGGGTAGACATCCCGAAGGACAACCCCAACATGACATGCCAAGCAGTCCCGCTGCAAGCACAGTCCATGCTCAGCAACCATCTAGACCACGATCCACCATCCAGACCAGACGCCACTCCAGTCCTCAGTCACCGTCCACCGCCGACCACCAGGACCCATCACGAGCCACCACCGCGGTCCTGGTCCACCGCCCGTGCCCAATGCCAACGCGACACAGGGTCCGCCACCAGCACCACGATCAGCCCACATGACTCAGAATCCGCCACACTGGATCCAACACCGCGACCCCCGGTGCGCGATCCACCATCTGCAATCCATGGTGCGGCCACAGAGGCCCTGGATCTGCGGGTGATAAAGCAAAGGGATTCCGGGGAAGGGGGATAGGGATGGAGAAGAGGAAGGAGAAGCTGGAAAGAGAAGCTCCGTGTGTCATGTGTCATAAAATAGAACAAGTAACGTTCTGGCGCACTAATTAGCTCTAACTATAAGCTTTATCAAAAAGGAAGGTTTTGAGCCTACTTTTAAACGAAAAGATGGTGACTGCCTCCCGAACTGAAAGTGGTAGATTATTCCACAGCCGAGGGGCTTGGTGGCTAAAAGCTCTGGCTCCTACTCTACTTTTAGAGAATTTAGGGACGACAAGTAGGCTTGAATTCTGGGAGCGGAGTGCTCTAGCGGGTTTATAAGGTACTAACAGCTCTTTAAGGTAAAAAAGCGTTATATTATTAAGGGCCTTGAAGGTGAGGAGGAGAATTTTAAATTCTATTCTAGATTTAACTGGAAGCCAGTGTAGCGATGCTAATACTGGAGAAATGTGCTCTCTTCTCTTTGTTCTCGTCAGGACACGTGCTGCGGCATTTTGGACAAGCTGTAGAGTCTTTAACGACTTACTGCTGGAGCCAGATAATAATGAATTACAATAGTCCAGTCTCGAGGTAACAAAGGCGTGGACTAGTTTTTCTGCATCTTTTTGGGAAAGGACATGTCTAATTTTTGAAATATTACGCAAGTGGAAAAAAGCGGTCCTAGAAATTTGTTTTAAGTGACTATTAAAGGATAAATCAGGATCGAAGATCACTCCCAAGTTCCTGACTGTTTCATTGGAAGCAAGGGCAATGTCGTCTAGCGCAGCTATATCATTAGATAATGCATCTCTAAGGTGTTTGGGGCCAAGTATTATAACCTCTGTTTTGTCTGAGTTTAATAAGAGAAAATTGTGGGTCATCCAGGTTTTTATGTCCTTGAGACATGTTCGAAGTTTAGTTAATTGATTACTTTGTTCAGGTTTTATTGACAAATATAACTGGGTGTCATCCGCATAGCAGTGGAAATTTACCGAGTGTGTCCTGATAATGTTTCCTAGTGGAAGCATATATAATGAGAATAAAATTGGGCCGAGCACAGAGCCCTGTGGAACACCATGGTTAACTTTGGTGCGCACAGATGACTCATCAATAATTTGCACAAATTGGGAGCGATCAGAAAAATACGATTTAAACCAGTTAAGGGCGGTTCCACTAATGTTAATTAACTGTTTGAGTCTTTGTAATAAAATTTGATGGTCAATTGTGTCGAATGCTGCACTGAGATCTAACAGAACAAGGACAGACACAAGTCCCTGATCTGAGGCTATTAAAAGGTCATTAGTGACTTTTGCCAAGGCTGTCTCTGTACTGTGATTGGCTCTAAACCCCGATTGAAAGTCTTCATATATATTATTTTCCCGGAGAAACTTACACAGCTGATTGGCAACAACTTTTTCTAAGATTTTAGAGATGAAGGGGAGATTAGATATTGGTCTGTAATTGGCTAAAACCTCTGGGTCTAGTGTGGGTTTTTTGAGTAGGGGTTTGATGACAGCTATTTTAAAAGACTGTGGTATATAACCTGATGATAATGACAGATTGATAATGTTAAGTAACGAACTATCAATTAGGGGCAGAATTTCTTTAAGTAATTTGGTAGGAATGGGATCTAAGATACAGGTTGTTGGTTTAGAACCTGAGATTAATTTGGTAAACTGATCACGGGTGATCAGAGAGAAGCTGTCTAAGTAATGGGTAGGATTCTCAGCCGTTTCTGAGATCTCTGTTGTTGGGAGGGTATTAGTGCCAATTGAGGGCAGGAGATGGTTGATTTTATTTCTAATGGTTTGAATTTTATCATTAAAAAAGGTCATAAAGATATTGCTATTTAGGGATCGAGGAATACTGGGTTCGGTGGAGGTGTGACTCTCTGTCAGCCTGGCTACAGTGCTGAAGAAAAACCTGGGGTTGTTTTTATTCTCTTCTATTAGTTTTGAATAGTAGGCGGCTCTTGCTTTGTGGAGAGCCTTTTTATATTCTTTAACACTATTCTTCCAGTCTATTAGATTTTCAACATTGTTGTGGGAGCGCCACTTCCTTTCTAGTTTTCTTGATAATTGTTTTAACTCATTTGTCTGGGAATTATACCACGGAGCTAATTTACTATGTTTGACATTTTTCTTTTTTAGAGGCGCTATTGAGTCTAATGTTAATCGTAATGAGTCTGCAGAGCTATCGACGAGGTGGTCGATCTCAATGGAGCTCAGGGTTTTAAAGAATTTGTTGTTTATATCTACTGCTAATACGGGTTTAAATGTAATTGGGATTATTTCCTTAAATTTAGCTACAGCACTATCAGGTAGACATCTAGAAAATGAATTTTTTATTAGTGGCATATATCAGATATCAGTGTCACTTTTTCCAAACCTGGTGCCCTTATAAACAATACTCCCCGAGTCACAGTAACCAAATCCAAATAAATATGTTAATCTAAATCTAATCTAATGTGGAATACCAAGACACAGGATGCATGTTGACCCCGGACTGAAAATGAAAACAAAGCAAATGGAAACTAATACCACTTACAGTCATTAGTCATTGAGCATGTTCCCTTTTAACAATGGTCAAGGCTTAACTCACAAAAACTGGTGTTCATATTATAGACTGTATAAAGAGATTGATGACATATCTCCACATCCTCTGCACTATCCAAAATATATCAGATGCAAATGCTGCCAGAATCTTTGGAGTAAACAGCAAAAGGGATGGCGTCAAGGTTCTGTGGATAAATGCCCTTGAGAGTCAGCCTCAGCTGTCAGTCATGACGTCTCACCCCCTTTTTATAACATCAAAAAACAGATTAAAAAGAAACCTCAATGTGATAAGAACTACTTAAAAGGACAGAAGCCACCTTTAAAAATGGAATTGACATGCTTTTTTCGTCTGGCCCATGTCCCATCAACTAACATGGAGGAGGCAGGACTCATGGCCTATACTGCAGCCAGTCACCAGGTGGCAATGGAAGAGCCTTGGCTTCAATTTTGGAGAGCATTCATATCATCCATCTTTATATACAATTCATGTTATAAAAAAAAGCATTCTCCCTCTTTCAATTGGAAACTTGAACACACAAGACATAAAAGAAACCTTTGCTTCATTTAATACACTCATCATTAGTCATTGTGTCATTTCACTTGTCTAATTGCGTAACTTTTCTTTTAGCATTAACCCTGAATTTTAACTGGGAAGAAAATAGGGTTGCTTTAAGACTGTGACATTACTTGCAATAATCTATTCAACAGCCGCTGTAGATATTATACCTTTTATGCATTTAAATGTTTGTGTTTATCACGTAATTCTGCGATAATCAAGATTTTAAATATATAACAAGCACTGGTTATTTGAAAACAACATTAAAGTTGTATTATACAAACCTTTATGTTGTACTGTGCCAACACCTTATCTTCTCTTGTGATGAGCCATTTTTTTTTTCATTTCATTGTTATTGGCCAGCTGATGTAAAATACTTTGTTACATAAAGAAATACATTTTCTTTGTTATCCATACAAATCTAAAGCTGGTCAGTATCCTCCTTCAATGGTAATTAGATAGCCCTTCATGTGATGGATGTTGAAGATGTTTCATGAAGTTTGGAGCAAACTCAACCATAAAGTGAAGATTGTCATCAAAGTCACTTTTGAATTTTCTCAAGATGAATATTTCCGCAGCACAAGTATAGTAATCCAAGTGTTTAATATTCATGTATGCAAGGTACAATACAATACAGTATGAATGAGGCAGTGCTCTATGGGGTTAATTAACATCACTTCCCACTGCTGTTGTCTTTGTAGGCTACATGCAAACACAGAAGAAATGAGTGAAGTGGTCTGGTAAATTATACACAAAGGAAAAATGATGGCCCCTGCTGTAAAAATGTGTGCACATTATAGTTCAAACTAAACTGAAAGTGGTGTTATAAAACTTCTGAAATCCTGATGATGCATTCAGTGAGTCAGGCTGAAAGAACCCTAAGTCACTGATAAACATCCAGCCAAGCTGTGCAGAGATTACTTTGTTATACTGTCTGTTTTTGGAAAAAGCAAGAACGGGAACTTACCCAGCAGCATCTATAGAAACCCTTTTCCTTTAGATGCTATCAACACTAGAAGAGAATATCTTGATAAAAACTCTTTAATTTGCCTATGATTGTCATTCAGAAATTTAGATGGATGGACAAAAACAAGTCAAGGGTAAGTCCTACTAATCTGCAGTGAGAGGAAAATCTGGCCACCAGAACTACTAAAAATCTGTTACTGTAAAGTAAGATATGCTAATGGGGATAATGACACTACAGATATAAAAGATGGGTAAGTAGAAGATGATGGAAAATTTGAGGTGAGAGAAGTAGAGTACGGTAACAGAAGTAACTGAGCCTGAGTATTGATACCAAAAATAAATACAGATTTAAAGATAAATAACTGAAACTATACAAAGGACTGCATTAGAGTAACATATGGTTTCCACTGGTTTCCTTTAAAAGGAGGAGTTAAAAAAACAGATTTTTATGATTGCCAATAGACAAATACACCAGAGTGATGGTGGGCAATGTGTCCAGTAATATATTCTGTATATTGACATTCATTATCAGTCGCACAATTACTTCTATGTCTAACAAATGCACTTGCACTTAATCATCAATGAAACACCGTGTAGCTCACATTTTCACTCTCACAGATTTATTACCTCCTGCTTTCCAAAGAACCTGTTTCATGTTGTGTGTTTACACTGAAGTAGAAAAGCTCTAATGGCAGCACTTTACACCCCAGCTGCTCTCAGTGTGGATGATGGGTGATAAAATAAGTGAATGTCCAGAGGCGAAAGGCCACAAGTCTGATGTCCGACAGGGAGAGAAATACAATTTACTTAAGTCCTCCAGATATATGTGCACTGGTCGAACTCATATTTGGAGAGCGCGGTAGCAATGGCAGATGGTGCTGCAGTCTCAGCTGGTAATGGAGATGTCTCCCACAAGTCCAATGACATTAAAAACTCCAATTGAAGAGCCACAAAACAAATTAAAATAACACAACATCACTTTGAAACCAAAAGAAAAACTCAAAAGCCATACAAACCAAACAACCACAACAGAGGTGAGCGACATAGGGTCGTTCTTCCCCTTTGGGTGTTCCCAGCTCATAAAACGCCATCTTTATAAGAAGGTTTAAAATATCATACCTGTACAGTGTCCTGCAGAAACAAGAGGGGGGGGAGTCTCCTACTTTCTCCAACTTTGAGCTTCTTTGATCAGATTAAGCAAATAAGAGTGTTACATGCTATGCTAACAGCTTTGTGATACTGTGTTAAAAGCACGCTGAAACTTTGCTAAATGCTAACATAAACATGCTAAAATGCTCACAGTCACAATGCTACAAAACAAATGGGAATCAAGTCTGGTGTTTATCGTGAAAGCAATGTTCATAGGTCAACCAAGAAGAGATGACCATGATCTTTGATTCAGTGGTGGTTGAGACATCCTCCTTGTTCCAAAGTCAAAGGGGAACCTCGGACCTGCAGTTGGTGCTAGATGAGAAGTTGGGTGTTCATCAAAGTCTTGAATTCAGTAATCCCATAAATGATGTCTCTGTGTGGCAAAATAACTATATCATCACAATTGTTTGATGTTACAAATGGTAGCGATCACAACACGCAGTGCATTTTCACAGCAAGAAGGTAAGAAGGTTCCCCGTTTTAATCCTGATGTGGACTTTGGGTCTTTCTGGAGTTAGCCAGTTCTCCCTGTGTAGTTTGGCTTCCTCCCACAGTCCAGAGATATGCAGACTGTGGGTTAGGTGACCCTTAATTGATCGTAGATGTGAATGTGAGCCCTGCATGCCCCACCTCTCATCTGGGATTTCCTCCAGCTCTTCCCGTGACTCACGAAAAGCATAAGCAGTAGCCTATAGATATCAGAGAGATGGATATTCATTCAAGCGTCTTGCAGTGTTCCGGTTGATTACTCAGCCCCGCTTTTGGTCACCGTTTGAAGGGTTACTGCCGAAGGTCTATGGCCGTGCGGCTGCTCGTTCTTCACCTCCTGATAACGTCCTCACTGGTCACGGCGCTGACGTGGACCTTCCTTCTGAGCTGATGTTAAATGTTCTGAGTATCTTACTTCAAGGAGACGATTAACCTTCTTTCTAGGATTTTTTTTGTTAATGTTCCACCCATGATGTCCTCTCATCTGATCTTTTTGTCCCATCTGATTATCTCCATCCACAGATGAGACGAGATCTAAAGGATTGACCGACATTAATCTAACTGTGACATGCCAGGGAATGAAGTTTCCTCTCTGTCCTCCACCATTTCATTGTTCTTCCATCTCTTTACTTTTCTTTCCTGGCTGACTCTCTCTACAGAAAGGTCTCATTTCCCTCGGGGAACACACACACACACACCTGTTAGTCCAAGTAAGCATCGGAAAACCATTTCACAAGCATCCAGTTCTGCGTATCCATCTGTCCCCTCTCTTCACTGTCACCTCCATGTCCTCTTTCTCTCTCTTTCTCTCTACTTTCACAACTTCTAGTTTTGGAGCCTGGTTTGTTACTCAGAAAATAGGAGATAAGTATGATAAATATCTTCGGTACATAATGTTATAGCCTACATTCTCTCTCCATCTGTTTTACCAAATTAGTAACACACACCAAAAAACATATTGTAAGCCAGTTTCCAATATTAAACAGCAAAATTGTGTATGTAATAATATAATATAACATATTTATTTTGCACCATTAAGAATCATTGATAACAGACACTAATAAAACTCTGTTGTGTCAAGTTGGAGCAGAAGAAAAAGTTCTGCATGGCTTCACTCTGAGGCCAGCATGTAGGGGTTTACTCCACCAATACTGGGTGCATTTCTTAATCTTGCGAGGCTGGTGTCTTTGCTGTCTTTCCCAGGCTTATGGAGTTGGCTGAAGTCTGTGTTTACACCAGCTGTCCGTCTTGTTCATTGAGACACACTGCCCCCCTGTGAAGTAAAGCTGTAACTGGAATGGGTAGAGTTTGGAGTGTAGTCTTGAACTATTAATCAGTATATTAAAGCCTATTTATGAATGGAGATTTTACCTCAACCACAACTATACAAAGAGTTAAAGTAAATACTAGGACTCGTATATGGAAATGAGGATGAAATAGGAAATTTCTGTAAATAAAAGGTATGAGACATTAGGCATCAGTTCTCTGTGTAAGAAATCTGCTAAAAACATGCATTTTTCTCACATTTCACATTATCTCTCCTGGGTTCAAGTCTGTCCTCTGATTGGGTCACTCCCAAAGATTTGATCCAGTTTAAAGTCATTCTGTATATTGTAAATGTTCATATAGGCTACTGGATATGCTTTTATTTCTTAAAGATTTGTCACCACTCACTCAAGAGGCTCCTTCAGTTCTAACTGTCTAATGAGAGGTTTTAGTGTTTAGTGTGGTCAGTAAAAACAGTTTGTCACAATGTGGTCTGATGAATATAAGAGCTCTGTTAGATGAATTTGCAGATTTTTTCTGCTTAATGAATTCAAATATTAGTGTTCGTAAATCTGCTGAGATCTCACCTGTGCAAGGCAGGGCTCCCATCAGCAGACGCTTCCTGTGAATTATGAACTTGTTTATAAATGTAAAGCACCTAGTATATAGTCTTATGCCACTGAAAGGACAGATTTGGTAAATGCGGACTTGTTAGCTTTTGTTGATGTCATCGCTCTAGTCTCAGGTATGAATGACAACACAGATTGCAGAATGAAGTCATAATTATGATTTAGCCTAGATGAAGCTCTGACCAAATTTCAAGACAAATAAATGTAACTCCTTCCAAAGGGTTCACTCACACTTTCTCTATATTCCATTCACAATTGTCTCTCTCTCCCTGCCTCTTCTTCTACTGGCTGTTGAGCGTTACCACAATCCAGTCAGATTTTGCTATGATCTCAATCAGCCACTCACGTCGTTGCTGCCAATCTGTTCTCCTCTCTGTCGCAGTCAGCCGTCATTCCAGTGATTCGATGTGACCCAAAATGAAGCCTGGTAAGTTACCATGAGTTAGACTTATTTACGTTAGTGTACATGAGGGCGTACAAAGATGAGGTGGGTGACAGGAAAACCAAGGAACATATGATCAATATCCATGAACCAGACCTACAACATCAGTCAAAGAGAGTGAAATCATTATTCTGTGCGGAATGAGGCAGTGTTTATATATTTATTTTCTTGTTGACAGTACATCTGTTCTGTAGAATAGAACTATTCAGTCCCTGAAAAACAATTCTGTGTTTATGCATTTATTTTCTTATTCTTTAGAATAGAACACTTCAGTCCCTGAACAGAAAGTATCTTTCCCTCTTTATTCAAAATAAACGACTCAATTTCTCTACAGTTACGTAAAAACAATAGTTAGCATGGCTAAATGTGTTGCATACATTTACAATGTAAGCATAGATTCCCTCTCGGCTGATAATACAAACTAATAAAGAACAATCAATATACTGTAGACAAAGCCCAGCAGGATTACAGTTTGTAATAACTTACATTCAGATGATTCAAGTGTCACACACAAACAGCACACACACTCGTCTGTCTTTGCACTATATCATTGTTAAATACTGTAAATTGTTGTCTGATGTCTTTTTCTCCCAAATATTTAGCTGTTATGAAGAAAAGTGTTTATCATTTAACTAACAAAAAATTGTCCAATTAAAAATGAGTCAAAATGTGACAGAGACAGTTGAAAATATAGATCAAAAAAGATGTAACATACACAATAGATATTCAATAATATGTTTTGTCTCTAACAATTCAAGTTTTTAATAAATATATTTTTTATTTGCGCTAATCTCGCATTGCAAGTTGAATCCCTTTATCATTTAGGATTTGAACAGATCACTGCCAGCGTGAGCACCAGCCATTCATCCTTTAATTCAGCCAGACAAGCAGCCAGTGGCCCAGTCCCAGTGTTCTTTTTATCTCCTTCCAAACAAGATTATAAAAAAGTTTAGAAAATGTCTGATGGGTGATCCTGAGGCTGGACACAGGAACTGGACCAAACATTTCCCCTCAGAAACAAAATTTGATAAAATCTCTGCTTCTTAAAACTATGCTTCAAGTCACTCTTCTTACAGTTACATTCAGAAAAACACACGTCCGCTGATGCCTTGTAGTGCTTAACATTTCACCCATACACTTTACATTTGAGGTTGATAAAATGAATGCATGATTGCATACACCAGCAATGAAATAAAGGGAATCTGTGATGAAAATCAGTTTTGGGTGTAACTTTGGCATTGAGTTACAGTTCGGACTGCAGCAGAGTTTCCTTCCTGATCTTTCAGATCCCATCAGCATTTTGCTCTATTGGCATGTTTGTGTCCATGTCCTGCCGTTCACATCCTCCTCAAACTTACACAGACTAGATAGGTATACAAAGACAGGTGGTGCCCCAAAATGAGAAACAAAAAAGTTAAGTTTTATCAAGGTATCTGGAGAGCAGGACCTGGTCTGTATTGCCGGTTGTGTGCTACATGTTTTCATGATTTCTAAACGAATGGGAAAAGCTTAGCCAAAACTCACTGGGAGAAAAAAAGATGAAAATGATGTAATCAATCATAAATGAAAAGTGTGCAGATCCCTCAGAAAGTTTAGACGCCTTTTTAATTAATAATAAGCACGATTATCCTCATTCACTTCCTTAACAGCACTTCATCCAACAAGAGGCAAATATTAAAATTGATCAAATAAAACAGATGCAGACACGTACTTTTATGAGAATAAGTATGTTAGCTCTTTTTAGGCACATAAGAACATTCAGTCACATTAAAGGCCCAATCAAGTTTTTTTTTTCCAAATTACATATCACATTTTCAGAGAGAAAAAAATTAGTTGCTGGTAGAAATGAATCTGTAATGCAACTGTATGTGATTTTAAAATTTTCATTTAACTTCATTGCAATACAATGGAGACACAAAAATGGCTTAAAAATACAATAGTGGCACGAATATAAGATGACAAAATGTTTTTAGGAGGTTTTTAGACTTATCTTTGGTTGACATTGAGACAAGTCTCTCAGCTTGTTTCTTAGACTAATGGTGTTTTTATAAAGGCCAGATTAAAAAAACGGAGAAACCCAGAAGTCAAAAAACATCACGATTGTTGTTTGTACTTTTTGTGTGTTACAGAAAGACAAATTGGGCTTACATACCACACATGATATGATGTGCAATTGTGTAGTCATGGAATAAACAATCTTATATCCGGTCATTACAGTATATTTTAAATTCATGTTGCTGCCTTTATTCCAAAAGAGGACTTGTTAAGTAGGGAAAAGAGCTTTTTTTTGTATTTTTACCAGATTGGGCCTTTAATGTGATACTATATATATACATATATATATATATATATGAATATATATATGTATATTACAGTATATTGCTTTAACAATATACGAGTACAAAGACCATCGGAAGGCAACAGACTGCATCATCATTATCCTGACATTATGAGTATAACACAGTGCAACAGTTTCAGCCACTACTGGTTCATTCACCACCATTTCACTGCTTATGTTGATCACAGACCGTAAATAAAGATGGACGATACATCTCCACTTCCTCCCACTATCCAGAAATGAAGATAAAATATCACAAATACAAACACTGCCATTTAGCACAGTTGGAGGTGGACACTCCGCAGTAGCGATGGGGCCACAGTAGTGCGAGACAAGTTTGATCATGATATATTACTCCATTTTTATGGCATAAAATAACCAATTAAAACAAAAATGACCAGAATGAACACTTGATCAAGCATCGGTGTGATAAGAACTACCTAAAATCACAGACTTTTACTTTTTAGTTCATGGTTCATGTCCCACCCACTAACATGGAGCAGTCAGCCAGCAGCCAGTGACCAGGTGGCGATCCAGACACTTTGGCTTCATTTTTGGGGAGTGGTCATGTCGTACATCTTTAGATACAGTCTATGGCTTGATTCAATTAGCTGTAATGTTCTCTGGCTAGCAATGACGACTTGTTGTTTAGTTGAGTATGTGAGGGAACTGTGGTTCATCATCTTGTTTGCTCCATGGCTGAAGGATCTCTGTGTAGTGATGGATGATATTTGGTTCAGGTGTGTGTGTAGTCATGTAATGAACGTGTGAGCTTGTGTGTAGTAATATGTGTAATTACAATGAACATTGCCTATTTATGTCACAGTTTCATCATCACTGTGTTGGTCATTGCTTGTCGGCCTGCTGTGTCTTTGTATTATTGTCTGTGGTGTGACTGTCTCCAGTGCATGTAGTGTCTGTGGTATGTTTATGGGCTTTGAGGCCAGAGTGTGATTTGTTAGTTTTTTGCCCGTTTCTTGTATTTTGCCCATGTCTTTTGTGTGCTGTGTACTTGGGGTTTGCATTGTGTGTGGTATAAGTATCTCTGTGTTGGGGGGACCTCCTGGGTCCTTCATAGCCATACTGGCCCCCACCATGGCAGGATAGCTACGATTCCTCCTCAGTCCTGCATTCAGTCCTGGGAGCCCCCCACCCAGAGCACTGTTCCCCAGGCCAGAGGAACCAAAGGGAGCTATAAGAGGATTTCCAGATGAGGCTGCAGCTGTGAGGGTGCGGAAACTTTTCAGTTTGTCCACAAGGCATAGGTTCAGTATCTCTGTTTGGCTGTCGTCATCTGCCTGGCCCCCTCGCTCCCTCTCCATCTCCGCCAGAACTTCCCTCAGAATGTTACGAGCTGGTTTAGAGGCGAGGAAGGTCTGATAGAATGGATGGTCATCAGTGGAAGGACTGAACCGAAAAACCGGGCAAGTGGTGGTGGAGGCAGATGATTTGGAGCGAGGGGAGTTGGGTGGGGTGGAGGGCTGGAGGAGAAGGGTCTCTGGGCGTTTCCCCACCTGTCTGACATCTGCCTCCCCTGGTGCATCCGAGCACCGCTGCACCGGCACTCTTCCACTGGGTGTCGAAGCTCCACTGGACACCAATCCTCGGTCCCAGCTCAGGGGGTTATACACCGATGCAGAGATCCCATGCTCCAGCAAGAGGTTCACCAGGCCAAGAGAGGTGCTGGTGGTCTTGGTGGAGTCCCTAAGGTTGGTGCTGGACTCAGCCAAGGAGAGAGCCAGGGAGAGGCGCCGTGGGGTGCAGCAGGGGGTGTAAGAAGGTGTAGATGGGGCAGAGAAGGGTATAGGAGAAGAGGAGGAAGTAGGGGTGCTGCCACGAGTGCTGCTGTAACAAGATATAGCTGGGCTGAAGATGGAGGAGTGACGACGATGAAGGGGGTGATGGAGGAATGAAGAGGAAATGTGAAAGAGTGGAAGAGAAAAAAGGAGGAAGGGGGCAAAAAAAAACGTGGGAGCAGAGACAGACACAGATGCACATGAATTATTAAGTGTTACTGCTTTCATCAACAGTCATGAAAACATACGAGGAACAATTTACAACTAACACTCACATTACCACCATCAAATTTTTCTGTGTGAAGATTAGTTTAGTCCTTATTTAATTCTTTAGTGCAGCCAAAGACCACACTGAGTTATCTGTTACTGAGAACCACATTAGACAAGTTAAAGCAACATTGTGTAACTTTTACTGAGCAACAGCGCCCTCTGCAGCCACATGTGGTGACTAATGCTGTTAGATCTGAGTCCATACTGTTAGGCTTTGTTTTTCTCTACTAATTTATATCATATCAGTCTTGTGACCTGTGTATTCTCAATCACAGGACTGAAAAACAACTGACCGGTGGACATTACCTATAATGAATATAGTGAATACAGACTCTTGACATTGACATTTTATCTTGCACAGAACTTTGCGTCTGTGTTTTAAAGTGCTACACAAATAAGTTATTATTATTATCATTAGTAGTAGTAGTAGTAGTATTTTAAGAACAAAAAAAAATTGCTTTAACACACTCTTGACATAGCTATAGGCATAAAAGAAAGTAATCCCAAAGATCCACTTCCAACTTTCAGAGCTTTCCACTACATCCAATGGTTTTCATCCAGTCAGTGCAGCTCAGGTGTCATCACATGACCTTCACCTTGTCCTTCAGACACATGATATCCAGTTAGCCTTTGTCTGGTTTAAACGTTTGTGAATAACCCTCATGATCTCTCTCCTGCCTTGTGTTCGTCTCCATTGATGCCCTGACTGGCTTTGGACCAATGTTCACACAATATAATCTCACACTTTTATGGATGTTGTGTTTTTCCACTGCATTACCAAATGTTATAACCTGAGCAAATCCCCACATTTAAGTCATGTGATGACACCTGATCCAGCTCGTTTGCTGAAAGAAGACCATTAAATATGCTTGAAAGTTGGAGGTGGACCTTTTTGCCTTGTTTGCAACAGATGCAGTTTGCAAAGGTCAAGAATGAACGTCCACACTCAAACCCTGACAATTTGATCAGTGATGGTTAATATTAGATGTGTAGGTCCACATGTCTGTGACTATCCTGCTTGTCAGAGCGTTGTTTTATACACACCCACTATCTTTACTAATGCACTCCCATGCATTTCCTCACCAAGGAGCACATCAATGTGTGCACTCAATGGGTCTGCTCTACTCCGGCCATGACAACCATGTGATACAACTCCACTTCGTCTTCCTCATCACATGACCTGCCAGGGCCAATCAGACAGTAGGGACATTAAAGCTTATGAGCCAGTTGCTGGGGTATAACCAAAAAAAAGGGTGGGTTGTGAAAAAAATAGCTTGCTGCCATCGTGTGGTCAACATAGTTCACTACACCTTCAAACATCAGTTGTACACACCAGGATCAACACAGTATAAAGAGAGTACAACAGCAATGAGATGTTTGTTTACCTCGGGGACACTGAGGTCAGCTGATCAGACGGATGGAGAATCCTGCAGGTGGTGAAGGTGTAGGTGGAGCTAGTGGTGGACATACATTTCCCTGGGAAATTAACTGCAGGCGAGGAGAAGGCAGGAAGGAGAGCACAAGGAAAGGCTGTTAGTTTTCGGATTGGAAGGAAACCAAACAACACTGTGCACGCAACAAGGAGCAGGAAAAATATTCAGCCACAACATCAGCCCCAAGAAAAAAAGCACCAGCAGCTTAATTACTTAAAAGGAAGCGGTGTTGAAGTGTGCACAGCGTGAACCTCTGAGTTTGTTGCGCTTCAAAAACATCTGCTGATTCAATTAAAGTTACCTGGAGATTTGAAGTGAAAGATACATTCATCAAATTCTCAGCATGAAGGAAATTTTGCAGAAGATTCACTTCAACTATTTGGCAGAATAGATACAAATACAAATTAGATTTACTATTTATCACAGAGAGGGACTTTTTCAGAAAATCTGTCATCCTGTCATTTAACTGGTTTACTTGGTCTTATGGTCATTTGTCAATACCTTGGAACTAAGTGTTAAGTTATGTACAACATCTCCTTTTTGTGTCCTCAACAATGTGTTAATGGTATTGTTCTTTTTTTTTTATCTTTCTCACTCTCGTTCTTTCTTTGCTGCTTGTTTTGTTTAAAGCAGTTTAAAACAATAAATAAACACAACTTTTTTTCAATGTGAAGTCAACTAAACATTTGGGTTTCTACTAGATATATTATTTACATGTGACATGGGTGATTCTGAAAATGTTAATGTTGCTGATGTGTGGACTTTATATTTACCTACGCCAAGGAGGTTAGTTTTTAATCTGGACTTATTTGTTTGTTTGTCTCTTGGCAATATTACTGAAAAGTTACTGGATGAATTAACATGAAACTTGGTGGAAGGATGTTGTATGGGTCAAACATTTCTTTTGGGCCTGTCGTGGTTAGAGTACAGTGTGAGCATGAAGGTGACCCCACGTCAAAGCCACTAGGTCTAGTCTAGTATTAACCCGCTGTGGACGTCATGTGCTCATGTGACTTGGACAGCTGCACTTTTAGCACCTGATACAGCCACATGCACAAACACGAGCAAACATTGGAGCTCAGCCATGATATAGCTGCATACGTGCACGTGTGTCCACTGGTGTTTTAGTGTGAGTTCTAAACCGTCTCCTAATAGTGATTTCAACAAATTATGCCCGAACCTTAAAAAATAATGTTTGCAGCAGGTCACCACCGAGAGAAGAGGAATCTTAAGAGAATCTTCAGGAATTGGCAAGATTCGGTTGATAGACTCAAAAATGAGTGTGATTTGTTGAAATAAAGCAACGCGTGGCAGAGAGAGAAAGTATGAAGTGAAAAGGAGGATGTGAGTTGAAGTAAAATAAAGAAATAAAAAACAAGTACTCAGTTTTGATGGGTTCGATGGCTGTGCACACACACAGTCTGCCGGGTAGGACGGGTGGGTGTTCGTGGGTGTACACATGAGCGCAATCGTGCAGGAGGGGATGTCACATTGGGAAAGTGAAATGTCCAATGAATGTCTTCCCTCACCCTCCCACCTTCTTTTTTACCCCCCCTCCCCTTGATCCCCATGCTCCAGGGTAATGGGGTGGGTGCAGTGCTGTGACCCCAGCTAAAAGGCTCCCTCACCGGGCATGCGATCCATTGTGGCAGGCTGTGAGGCCTGGAGCTCCTTCTGGACCACGTGCCCGTTCATCATCTCAGAAGAAGAGGGGAAAGGAGAGGGGGAAGGAGAGAGGCTGGATAAGGAAAGGGGCATGGCTCCAACGGGTCCCGCTTCTTTCGCCCCACACATTTCTGGGTGCAATGTTTCGAATTGGCTATTGTCAGCGAAGTTGCTATTTTTCTTGCAGCAGCTGGTGGGAGTAGAGGTAAAGCACGGCAGATCCAAATGAGCGGCCCTTTCTTCTGACATGCCAAGAAAGGAGTCACACAGGACCTCGTCCTCCTCTGGTTGGTCCAGCTCCCACCTGTCTTCCTGTCCCTGCTCGTGTGCTAAAGTGCGGAAGCCCTTCGTGACCACACCAGGCCGATCGTCCAGCAGAGCGCCCATGTGGGGTTGAGCCAGCTGCTGCCACGCATGGAGTGTAGCGGAGCCTGGAACAAAATAGAGAGGGAATTGTGAAGTTATATAAATGTATATTAAACTGCTCTCAACCCAAAGTCAAGCAAATCGAATTCACATGGTTGCACCTGAGCTGTAACTTAGTTTGCTTTTTTCACCTTTTTAAAAACTTTTATACCATTTTGTCAATAAATACCACAGATGACTTAGAAAGTAGATATTAGCAGAATTTAAACATCAAGTCTTTTGAAAGTCTTTGTGATTTGAATTGCTAATCAGCAGTGTTTGGGTAAGATGAATAAATGTACCTTTAGATGTCAGACAAAAATATTTCAATGTTTCTCTGCTTAAAGAAAAACTGTATAAAATATAGCATTTTAATTTATGAATAAATACGTAGCTGTGAACAACATTGCTATTCTCCTTTAAGTTGTTAAAGATTAAGAGAATGACTTACATACAGTTGAAGGGAGACTACTGTCATACACTGCTTCAGTGAACTAGATAATGTTTCCAACCTGATTCGCATCAGTTTCCCTGAACCATGTCTCAGTTAACTGCATTAAACTTCTCATCTTATACCCGTGTCATATTCTGAACATAGAAGATCACTACACTGAATTTTGTCATATTGACTTTTCAGTAAATGTCATTGCTAGGTTTACAGTAAACATAAAATTCAGCTGTTTACTGTATAAAAACAGAAACATACACAGACAAGCTGATAGTAGACACATGCTCACACACACACATGCACACACTGTGTTAATGACGTCATTCTACAGTGTAAATACTGAAGTGCATGAAGTATCATTGCATTGAGTAAACTGGTTTCAGTGGTTGTTGTTTCCTCATGTCATGCACACAGATTCTTCCAGAGATGTGAGAACAGAAACACAAAAGAAAGGAGAAAAGGGAAGATGAGAAAATTAGTATGGTTTTATTCAAGAAACCAAAGAAAACAGACAGGTTGAGCAGAAGATGACATGAAAGTGCAAAGAAAAGGACAAACACAAAATGAAGAACCGGAGAAGGTGAATAAAAGAAGTGTGAAAGGACAGTAAATACAGCAGAGTCAGGTATGATGAAGTGTGTGGATTGGTGTTTATACTGTACACTATGAGTACTAAAGTTTATTTTGTAATTCTTTGATGTTGATTTTTAAGGGAAAGTCAGAGTCGTCTGACAGCAGCCAGAACGATAAGTTTTATAATACCTCAAAAATCAAAAAAAATGTTGCGTTTTTATACTTTAAACTTAAATAAATGATTTTTTCCGACTGAAGTCAGATAAAACAGTGTTTAGACTTTGTTCACAGTTTGAACACTAGGTGGTGCAACAACACAGGACAAAAAACTTTTTCTCCAATTCTCAAGTGGACATGATTTAAAAAAAGCACTGAACACTTTAAAGGCCAAATATTGCATTTGTGCAATTACGGAAAATATCTTCAACCAACAGCTAGTATGATCAAACAAACCCAACAACCCAAAGAGTATGAAAATAAATAACTGTGGACAATAAAGGTCCTCTATAAAAATAAGGCACAAACTAAAACTAATAATACATTAAGTCCCATTTGAAATATCACATAATGCAAATGTAGTGTAAAGTGCTCACCTTAACACCAGGAAACCATGTTAACTTAACGTACATTCATTTTATGACATGTACAACCCTCTACAGTATGTTCTTTCATACCGGTTGAATTTGTAAAATGTGAGATTAAACCACTTAAATCTACTTTTATTAAAGGTATACAACAACTTAATAACAAACTATACATGTCAAAGCAGCAGCACAGAGCAGACTGTCTCTATGTCTATAATTCAAACCCGCAGCGTGGTTGTGTATGTCTGAAGTAAAATGAGTGCTGGAGATTCAGACTGCCTCTCTGTTCCTCTAACGCCTCCAGCAGGCCTGTGACTAACGCCAGAGGGGCTCTGAGGGGAGACTGGGAGCTCAACATGCTGCTCAGCTCCAGGAAACTGGAGCTCTTACGCAGCGTCTTATGATCCTGAGCGGCACTAAGAAGGATTTTGGACTGACGGCCTTTCTGAAAAATCACATATTGATTCTGTGGCTGCTTCTGAATGGCCCGACTTTGGTTGTGAGTTTGTGGTGGATAGATCTGGGTATAACTTTGAGGAGGAGGCAGAAGAACACAATTAGAATTGTTTGCTATACTCTGGGTTTGATTCTGTTTGTCGTGCAATGCTTTCTGACCACTGTCATTTGGATTGACTTCTTCACTACGGGTTCTGTGACTCTGAGAGGAATCATCACCTTCTAGCGGTTTTACGATCTGCAACTTATCCGGCAGGTAGGATCTTGCCGTGAATGAGTATCCCGACCAGGCACTTCCAATGGAGGGATGCGAGCACATGGACAGCAGGCTTTCAGTCGGGGTCCCTGGGCCTCCGCTACCCTCCCCACCTCCTTTTTCATCCTCTTTGGACAGGTAGGCCAGCTTTCTCTCCCTCTCGTCTTCTAAGTAACGTTTTTCTGAGAAGTAGTTGTCACGGCGGAGCGACAGACGCCGCAGGGCCGCCTCCAGGTCCCTGCTGCCTGGGGTCCCTGGGGTGCCAGGGGGGCGCCTGTTCGAGTCCTCCAACCTGAAGCAGTAGGCATATTTGAATTAAGTTTCAGTGACAAGTTTTAAAAGTACTACGTGCATCGGTTTTATTTTGTAAAATAACTTGTGTTGTCAGACGATAAAAGGCTGGAGCTAACGGCTGAGATCTGAAACTTTATGTACTTGGTTTCAAGTAACTCTAGTCTATCCTAACATAAACCATAGAAACAAACACCAAGGTAACCAACAAACACGGAAATAAATCAAAGTTGTGAGTGGCTTCCCCTTGGTTACTTGAGACAAACAGGAAGTAAATTGTAAAAACTAAACAACAGTTTCAGTGTCAAACTAACCCGTCATCTGGACCCTCCAGGATACTGCTTGTCCTGTTGTCCAGGATGATCCCACTTCCCGTCTCGCTACCATAAATGGAGTTGGAGTTGGGTGTGCCCACCCTGCTGGAGCGGCCCGAGGTCAAGCACGACGTCTGATTGGATCCCGGGATGTTGTGCGGGGAGGGGGCCTGCGATGAACGCTGCTGACGCATTATGTTGAGGTTCTTCACTGTCTGGAACACACGCTTCGGCTGCAGTCTGGAGAGACATGGGGACATTGAATATGAAAACGATGGATGAAGATTCTTCACACCATGTTTGTTTAAGTTGAGGCAGGTCTTTTAAACTGGATTTACCTCTGCTCTTCTACGTCTGGATCATCCATCTGAAGCTCCTTCCTCATGGTGCCCTCGATTTCTGCTGCCAGAGAGTCCTGGAGTAGGAAAGAAGTAAATTTACAATGACTAAAAATACCACAGACAAGTTAATGAATGACAAAACTAGTATAACTTACTGTGAAACTCTAGTGAAAATACTGGCTCATAGGTTTACTGTATTAACCTTCTAATGACAAGACCAAAATCAAAGCATGGGTTGCACAAATTTGACCACCATCTGCTCCATCACTCACCATAGCGAACAATCCTAGAGAGTGGAACCGCCTCTGTGTGTTTAGCGGTAGATTTTTATTCCTCAGGTTCTTCAGTTCCTCCTGAGCTTCGTGGAGCATCTCCATACACTCTGCATACTTATCTTGTAACTCCTGCAGCTGAAGGAGGAAAAAGCAGGAGATGGTGACGTGTTGGTGTAACAACAAGCTCAAGTACTGTTTAGCTTTGTCTTTAAAAAGTTTAAGTTCATATAAGCTGCAGTTTAAGTTCATATAGGCACTGAACTCCTGAAATTATCTGGAGGGGTTGTATGTGAGAAGGCAACATTTGAGTTTGTCTTGTTAGCCCCAAGGAAAAACCTTGGATAATGTCAGAGAGCCCATGTGAGAATACAGCAGGAGGTTATCGGGGCGAGCGAGTGGGCACATAGATGACATTTAAAAAACGTGTCAGATGAAAAAATGAAAGAAAAAAATGAAAAAGCGGTGTCATACAAGCAATAGAGGCAGACAAGATGTCCACTTAGAAAGACAATAACACTGAAGAGCATTTGGTGATGTGAGCCCATGCTGGTGTCAATGTATCTCCTCCTGCGCCATCTCTCATGCTCCAGAGATTCCTGAGTTGTTTGAACACGCTAGATCCCAGAATCCCCTGCTGTGTTCTACTGTACATATGCGTAAAGCAAACACCAGAGTGTCAGAGGGACATTCTCCAGAGTCCATGTCTGAAAACATCTGTACTGAACCAGAGAAATGAAGTGTTACTGTCGAAGGTCAAAAATCGTTGCGTGTTGGTGGAGGCTGCCACGTGAATGAAGTCGGATTCAGCAGGTTGTAGTTTGCCTTACCTCAGCAGTGAGTTGTCGTTGGGCATCTTTGGCTGCTCCCAAGTGCTGAGTCAGCTCCTCGTTCTCCACAGCATACTGTTCATACAGCAACGAAACAAACAGCTATGAAAAATACTGAAGCTTAACCATACAGACTCTCGGTAAATGAGCCACATTTAGAATTACTTATGCTACATATTCCCCTCTATCTAACAGAAGATATGTATCTTCATCAGTACAATTATCTATCTATAATTCCAGAAATCCCTCTGTATGTGCCCTACACATCTCGTTGCCTCACACTTGGCATGTGTGTAGTTTAAAGACCATGGAAGTACAGCGTGGCTCACAGGCGAAAACGTTCAATATTAATTAACAGGGCTCAGCGCTCTGTAGCAGTGGTGGAATTCATCAAGGTTTCTCCAGGTCGTGTTCTGTGTACTGAGTAGAGCTTCACCGGACTTAAAATAAACAGGTGAACAGCTCTCTGCAGCGGAGGTGGCACTGCTTCAGGCTTCTGTGGATTGAGTCCTGCAACAGGTCTTTACTCAATCGCTGCAGGTCACTTTTAAAGTGTCAGAAAGAAATCTGCACCCAGCATCACCACAAACAGGCAGGTTTAGAACAGCATCTGCACTAGCATCAACAATATAAGAGATGTCGATGGTTTTCATACCAGCTTGGCCTTCTTCTGGAGGTCTACTATCTGGGACAGGAGGTGTGTGATCTCCTCCTGCTGTCTGGAGGCGTCTTCAGACTTCCTGGCCAGATCTTCGGCCAGAGAGGACATCTGCAGGTTGGCATTACCTGGGAGGGAGAACAGATGACTCAGAGAAACGGAGAACCTGCCAATACAGCGGCATCTTTACTGACTCCCTGCCTCAAAGAGCAGGGGAGTGACTGAAGAGTCCCCAGTGAACAGTGTACAGCTGCTGTGAGTCAAATACTCACGTAGTTCTTTGACACAGTCATTGACAAGTTGTTGCTCCTTCTCCTCGTAGGAGATGGTTTCTATCTCCAGATGATTGGCCTGCAGAGAAGAATAAACAGACATTACTGATCAATACCACACACTGTGGACATTATCAGTCAGTCAATACCTTATCCTAAACCAACCAGAAATGCTTAATGTTACATTTTCTAATTAAAACAAACAGATTATATTTATTGAGTATACATGCAAAGTTTGTCTTCCTAATTTAAAATGTAACAGATCAGATAATGTTGATCATTATTCTTGGTTTGGCGTTCACTTCTAGAGAGAATTTTTGGAAACAATATTTCTGTTCGGTTGTACATTGATAAGTACAAATATACCGACAAATATACTAACACATCGTTTATAGTGAGAAATCAGTCAACAACTCAACAAAATCATAAAATGTTTTAGTACCTCAGATCGCAACGATTTGTTTTCCTCCTCCAGATCTTTGAGTTTCTTCTGCAGGGAGTCCAGGGGGAAAAATGTTGGAGTAGGAACAGTGGTTTCAGTGGGATGCACACTGTAAACACACACACAGACACACACACAAACTTGAGAGTTGAGCTGTATTTGTATTGGTTTACTACACGCCACAGTTACAATTTACACACTTGATTTTTACACAGTTTATCAAAGCTTGAAATGTTTTTATGTGAACGTTTGCATTAGATTTGAAGACAGTTGTGAAACCATGTTGCATAATATTCTATCCAGGAGGAGGGAGGAGGAAATGTGATGTAAGCAGAGGATGTATGGAGACATGACGTACGGTGTGGAGGTGGTAGACTCTCCCTCGCTCTCCTCGGCAGCGCTGGCATAGAACTGTAACAGCTCATCTTTCATGGACAGGTCGTGCCGCAGCTGAGACACCTGTGTGTGGAAAAACAGAAGTAGACACGTCAATAGAGATAGAAGAGATGGTTACCGTGCTAACGCTATACAGCGCAGTGTTGTTTCAATGTTTCTATAAAACGCCTGATATATATAAACATATACGTAAAGACATTTTCCAAACACTACACTGAGGCATTTGATCGATCATATATCAAGACAAACATGAACCCACAATCACTGTCACTGTGTACCTCCTCTCGCATGTGCTCTACTTGCTCCTCCAGCAGCTCGTTCCTCTCACTGAGGGCTTTGTTTTTCTTCAGCAGCGACTGTCCGATACGTGCCGCTAGCTCCAGATCACGCTCTTTCTGCAAGCACACACATTTTTTCCAGTGTATAAACAGAATAATTATGACCTTGAGTATTAGGGCCAGTCAAAGCAGAAAAAAGGTCTGAGATTTCAAGAATAAATTCATAATGTATTGTGAGAATAAAGTCAAAATAATTTCATAACATTAAGGAAATAAATTCAGAATTTGAAGACAATAAAACAAGAATATTACGATTCTAAATTCACAATATCAAGAGAATAAAGATAAATTATAATTTTAAGCTGCGTGTCACATTAGAGGGGGAATATCAATAAATCTGCCCTTTGTCTCCATTGAAATATTAAGGAATGTCAAGCATCTTGTTAAGTTATACTTTGGTGTAGGTTTCACAAATAACAATTTGTGGAGTTTGAAAATACTGAGCAACAATCTATTTAGAAGAAAGTCCCAATCAGACCTTAAGGAAAGCACCTCTTCTGTTAAGGAGGACATTTTTGGTAGTCGAAAGAAGTGAAACCTCGCCAAGAACGAGTTCTCCTTGATCCCACCGAAACATCGAAAAACGTCTTTATATATATTACTACATTATTCTCATGATATTACGAGTTTATTCTCACAATATTATGATTTTATTCTTATAATACTAAGACTTTATTCTGTCTTTTCATTAAATTGCATTTTTATCCTGAGAATAGTAGGACTTTGGTCTTGAAAGCTCCAACAGGAGCAAGTGTGCAATGGAGGCACAGGGCGGAAGGAAGAAGGAAGAAGAAAACAGTGAAACAACAAAATTTCCAAACTTCACTCAACAAGGACGATCGTTAGGAACAATTACCCCTAAACTATAATTGGAAATTCATAGGAAGTGAACTGTTAATTACAATTAGCTCTTGCATGGTGAAAACATTTGCCTGGTCTCTGTGTGTTGATGGTAACAAACCATGTAAAGTCAAGAGCTGAATTTCCATGGTTCATTCAATAATGGCATTGATCTAACTTTACAGCTTTAATTTATGAGGGGGCAACGTCCTGCTGCTCCTCTGTCTGAGGTTCACTGAGCAGCCGATTTGATTATCAGCTGCTGGTGATGTCATTCTATCAGACTTCCTTCATCGTGAACCTCATAAAACAAACTGTGTTCAGACCACATTATATCATCGCAGTGCATCCGCCTAATCCATAGTCCTTTATGTTTATCTACTTTCAATTTCACTGGGCATGATCTTACCTCTTCCAGCAGTCGAGTGACAGCGTCTATGTCGCTGTAGGTCTTCGTCATCTGGCCCACTCTGTCAGCACACAACACTGCACAGAAACAGAGACAAAGAAAAGTATTTATGAGTCAGACAGGGCGGCATGGTGATGCAGTGGTTAGCACTGTTCACCTCTCAGTGGCTTGGCCGGGCATTCTCTCTGACCCGTGACTGCATGGCATTCACCGGGTTTTCCGGCTTCCTAAACCAATTGACTTACTAATTACCATCGATAGAGAATGTTTTACAGAATGTTAAGGACTTCACATATTTCTATAGCCTAATAAGCAGTGACAACTCTGCCAAAAGGGACATCAAGGCCCTGCTCAACAAGGCAAGAGGTGTTTAAAGTCGACTCCATAACATCTGGAAGTCCAGTCCTGTACCGCATTAACCACAATTAAGATTAGACTATAAACCGCAATGTTGAGTGTGTATTCTTATGTCTATGAGTGTGTGGAGAGTGGTACAGAAAGTCATGAACAAAGTCAATCCAAAGTGATCCAATGGCCAGAGAAAATATCCAATGATGACCTGCAAAAGAGAGCAGACTGTAGGAGCATGTCCCTAGATATCAAGATACAGGGATCAGATGGCTCGGTCATGTCCTGATGGATGCATCAGGACATGACCGATACTGATAGGATATCTAAAGCTGAGATGGACTCCAGGTGGCAAGAGAAAGGGGGGCAGGCCAGAGACAGGCAGAGAACTAGAGAGATGGGTCTGTCATAGAGCTTTGACCCAGAGTGGGGTTAGGTTAATTGTAGACTCTAAATTGCCCATAGGTGAGAGTGGGAATGGTTTTTTGTTTCTATATGTTGGCCGTGCGAAAATGGCACTGAGCTGTCCAGGGTGCATCCTGCCCCCCACAACCCTCAAAGGATAAAAAAGGTGACTGTGTGCATTCAGTGAGAGAGCATGACAGTACACCATATATTAAATGTCTTACTGTATACAATTCACAGTATTCCAGGCACAGGCTAGTTGCATAAAAGCAGCTTCACTTCTTCTGCAGTATTCGACAATCAGTCAACATTCTACACGTTTTCTATAATAGGTGAGAATATGCTACTAAGTGGGTGTAATTTGTTCATTTTGTGGGCAACAAAACTGAGTATTGAGTTATTGTTGGAAAACTATTTTCTATCTACACTTGCAGTATCTAAAACCCTGTAATAAATTATGATGCAGAGCAGGAAATTGACATATTTGACCGAACGCCGAGTTTCAAACAAACACTAGGGTGTTTCTAATATTTACCCTACTCCACCTTCACTGATAAAAATGAGGTGGACTGCAGCCAATGTTGTCAACTGATAACCTAACTCTATTTTACAGTTATTGATGTGTGTAGGGCCACAATAAGTTCATTGTGAGCTGCTCAAAATTAACTTTCAGTCCAGAGGTCAAAATTCACTTCATTAGTTCATTAGAATTTAGTTGGAGTAAAAAGTTTACAACGTGCTTACAGAGTCACATTCACACAGGGGTAAATAAGAAGGTTTAGGATGTTTTATTTCATCATCTTTCTCCGTCATATGTTATGTGCCAGGAGTCTCAGTGAGATGCCATTACAACACATGACAATTTGACTATTTCAGTTTTAACAGAAATAAAATGTAGTCTGATTTAGAAGAGAGGAAATGGCATGCTACTAACTCAGAGGGCCTCAGAATGCAAAATAGGGCTGCCGAATTCAAATGTAGCGTATTATCTTATCCTCACTCATCGCAGGAAGTGCATGGCTGCTGAAAACAAAGACACAAGGCCTCGGCTGACGGTGCTTTAGTTAAGAACATTCCACATCATTATCATCCATTATTAAAAACACGCCCTTTTCAAACCAAAGGGGAAAAGGCGTTCATGCTACTGAGCAGTTTCAGAGGCTTTTAACTCTATTGTTTCGAACGTGGTTCAAGATTTTGTTGTCATTAGGTTGAACTTTGGTGAGTAAAGTGTGAGTGATTTGAGCTACATGGTAACAACAACATGATAAAACATGCTAACAATACTCAAACTCCTTTTAGAAATAAAGTTTTTTATTATTGTAATTATTATCATTGCTATCATGCTGCTATTTATGCACAGCATATTATGTGTACAAGCTTGATAAGGTTTGCTGGAACACTGGCTTAAATAGCCAACCATAAAGCTACACTCATACCAGGGTATGATACAGTTTTCATAGTCTAAGGACTTTGATAAGACCAAAGCGTTTATTTCTACAAAACTTTTATCTTGCCATCAGGCCTAAAATGAAATTGTATACTTGATAGCACAAGGTACAGCCGGTTATCCTGTCATACTTTGCGTCTGTGAGTTTTCTTTCTATTGAAAAACATGCCCATTTATTTCACCCCACCCTATTCAGTGTATTACCGTAGGTGTATATATATATATGCACACATGGTAGGCAGGCTAACTTCCATCAGCACAATCTAGTGATAGTATACAGTTTGAGAGGGAAGCAGCACAGACAAGGTTGAATAGAATATGATAACTGGGTTCTGGGATCTCTGCCAGACACCAACTCAACAACACCAAGAATAAAACAGAAGAATTTCCTGGTTATTTAGTAAGAGCCGAGACTCATTTCTTTAATGATTTACTTTATCTGGCGGTGAAGGAAACACACCTGCAATCAGTGTTGTAGGAGGAGGTGTAACCTGATGCTGGAAGTTGATCAGGATGTTTTCTTGGTTTTATTTTGAGAACAGGTAACTTTAGACAGAAGCTCTCTCTCCTTCTTTGTCACATGGAGGACAAGACGAGAAAAATGTTCTTCTTTGAATCATGGTCACAACAATTGCTATTGCTTCTGGGCAACAGACAATGCACAGGTTCAAAGACAACAAGGCGTCACCAACACTGGACTGAAAGGAACATGTTACCCTTGTTCTGTCTAAACCTTTCCCGAACAACGTCTGTGGAATTGAGTACTGCTTCTTTATTGGACCTGGGTTGATATTCATCTTGATTGCCACTATAAAACAGGGTTATTCCACAGTAAGTGAAGGCATGAGTCGCATGCATTGCTCCAAAAGCTTCTGATGTGCATTCTCAAATACAGAACACAGAGTAACCAGTCATGGTTGTTTGGATTTCTCTTATTTTCTTACACATTTTGTGATAAAAGCTATAGCTATATAATTTATATAATAAGCTAATGTTAGCTGTTTATTTCAGTGAACCAAATGATAGCAGTCATCCATTACCTGCATGACAATATGTCAGGTGTTTTTCTCTTATATCTTAAATTAAAACTGGCGCATGCTGGCACTTTATACAAAATCTGGAATAAATGGCATAACCGATATTTGAACACATCAGATTCTGAGTCAAATGAACCACACTGTTCTGAGACCAGATCCAACCCAAACATGAAGGACTGCACCTGCAGGATAAAGCCACAGGAGAGATAATACTCTTCAAACTGTTTATCCAATAATCCCTTTAAGATTACATAACGCTTCGAAACTAAAGATTTAAGAATGATGAGAGGTCAGATACACTGTGCAGGACTAGAACCAAGACAATGATGTGCACATCAGAGATGTTGCCCAGAATCAAAGATGACCATCTACCTTCACACAGAACTTGTTGCTCTTCATCCATCTCCTCTTCCTCCTCCTGCTGCTCTGTACTTCCACAGCTGGGAAGACAGACATATTCCTCTTCCTGTTCCACATTCTCCTCTTCCTCCCGCTGCTCTGTACTTCCACAACTCGGAAGACAGACATACTCCTCTTCCTGTTCCATATTATCCTCTTCCTCCTCTTGCTCTATACTCCCACGACTCTGCAGACAATCATAATCCTCATCCTCCTGGTAGGAATTGTCCAGGTCGTCCTCAGCAGATGTGAGCAGTGCCATCCCTTGCTCCGGACTGACGGCTAACAAGTAAACCACAAAACCTGCCGGTGCAAAGCCATGGCTCCTACCTGTGCTGTGTGCACCTAAGGGTGTTTGTTTTTATATCTTAATATCAATAGCTACTGTGGGTGTGCCTAGTTTTGAAAGTAAATGACTATCTAGCTTGTGTTAAACTTGGAGATAAAGTGTTGATAGTGTAAGTAATGTGTTTCTTTTTCTGTTGTGTCTGCTGCGAATGTTTCTTAAAGTGTCAGTATCATTTGTCTACTGTGGTAGCTCTGTGACCAGATAAATCCCAGACTCCTCCCCTTCTTCTCTGTGACTGGTCAGTGAATGGCCTGCTCTACTTTACCACAGACGGGGGGGAAGCGAACACATACACTGGAAGCTTTTCCTCGACACTTACAAAGTCACAAAAAATAGGTTAAATGGATTTAACCCAACAGAAAAAAAAACTGTAATATATCTCTTTTTCCCTGTAATCCTCAACTGATCATCCCGTTCAGGCTTTTCTGTTGAACGGGGTGGAAATGGTTCAGACGTGCACCAGCACGAGCTGCTAAGTGACACACCTGGTTCTCAGGTGAGTCAAGTCCATAGAGAGGAAAGTCCTCATGTGTCACCCCCCTCCAGAGAAAATACCTTGGTACAATCTGTTCAGCCTCTATGGTGACAGGGCAGAGCAAACAACAATGGACATGTGCACCTGTTTCCAGGGTGGGGCCAAACACTGTGAAACCTTCACAGGGGAATGGATAGTAGACACATACAGTATTGAAGTAGTGGTTATGGTAATTGTTGGTTGTTTATTGTGTTTTTTTTAGATGTTGTTAACATCATTTCTATTATACTTAAGTTGGATAAAAAAACTTATGGTATCAGAATGGAGAGACACTAGAACTCTATTGCATTCAAATCTTTTTTATTTCTGCAAATACTCATTTATTTATTTTGTATTTATTTGACACATGTGCATTTGAGCTGAGGACCTTTATGCTGCGATTCAAGCAGTCAAACCTTCTGCCTAATAGTTACTGCTCAACTGTTATAATTACTGCAATTAGTGTTGAAAACTGATGCCAGCTCAGTACTGTCCTGCATGCTTGAGTAACTCCACTCAATGGTCGTATTGACGCAACAAAAGAGTCCTGGACAAAAAAAAAAACTTGGTGCCTCAGAGCTGTGTTTCCCAACTCCCATTGCTTTTCTGGTCACATTCACTCTTTGCACTCCACTTGTAGTGGGTGGTTTTGAATTAAAAACATCTCTGAACTTGTTTCCTTTGACTCAACGACTCCAGCAGCCTGACAAACAAAGCAGCAATAGACATTGACCTTCTATCCTCCAATGATATGTTGGCAACTCAAGATATAAGGGGACAATATTACACATATATAGACTTGGAAACAAACACATAACAGGTTTGCAGTGTAGAAAACAACATCCAAACTTAAATGCTGAAGCAAAACTCCATGTTTTGGGTCCCAGCTTTAATCTTTTTCATGCAACCATCCCTCCCCCCTGTCATATCCGCACTGAAAGAATAGTCTGCCTTGTTTCCCAGCCCCAGACCTCTGTCCTGGTGACCCTCTGCCCAACCAGCCATTTGTTTTGAAGGTTTTCCAAAAGTGCCAGAGAATATTTGGCAGACTGCTATTGACAAGAGTGGCTACGGGCAGCATGCAAATCACTGGGCTAAATATAAGCACAACCTACTTCCACATCAGAAAAAAACTGCCAGGCAGCTGCTTTCTATTTCTGCCTCTACACTCGACGAGAGGCTGTATCAGAGATCCTTCACACCCCTCTCCATTTTGTGTTTGATCAGTTTGGCATCAAGCACAGAAAAACCTGTCGTCAGTGTCTAGCAGGACACACTTATCTCTAAAACAGTCCAATTACCAACAGACTGGAAATCAAACCTGAGCTGGCAGCCACAGCTGAATAACATTGCAGATGCTGTAGCTGCACAACTTCACACTGAGGAGGTGCTGAGCCCTCTCTAACGATTATGTAACTATTTTCTACTGAGCATGCCTGATAATAGGGTTCGCATAACAACTCAAAGATCACATGGTCTGTCCTTCACATTAAAATCTGAATTCAACCAAATGAAAATCAATTATTGCAGGCGATAGCTAAGTTTCATAGATCATCGAGACATGGATCATAACGAGCTGCATCACATGTGACAACAAACCCAAAGACAAGACGGGAAGGAGAGCAAATGATAGAAAGGTGTAGAGAGGGAGGAGGGAGGGAGGCTGGTAATAAACCTACCACTGCTATAACATGTCACATGGCCAGGCACCATCAGTCCACCACCTGACTGTGTGTGTGTGTGTGTGGATCAATCTGTAGAACTATTACTCCCACAGTTACACACTGTAGCTGCAAGACAATAAAAACAAAGTGTCGTAACTAGCTGGGGAACATTACATAAATGCACTGGACAAACTTCTACGATGACTGGCTAAAGCTCTGTAGCCAAATGCTACTCTTAATATTGATTGGTTTGCAACTGTTTTGCTTTGTTGTGGTCTCTGAAACCGATGCTACATTGACATTTTAAGCCATTTTGTCTCTGTGTCCACTGTGTCCAAGTCTTCTCAACATATGTATTCTTACAATAAACATGGGAATATGTGACCTGTAGGGCAGCATGATCCAGAGCAAAGACAAAATAACCGTGCCAAGTCGCACTTCCTACATGTACACCGGCAGTCACAGAAGCTTCTCCTTTGGCTCTAAATCTGGAAGGCACACTGACTCAGCTGCCACAGAGACAACACCTGTTAAATCACCTACAGTGTCCAGCAGGGTGTCTTTGACAGAAACAAAGAGGAAGAAATAAGTCATCTGTGTTTCAAGCCCTTTTCCTTCTCTGCTAATAAATTAGGGTTCAAAATTTCACCCTGCCCTACAAGACATTCAGTATTCATGCCACCCTCATAACACTCGATGACTTTTCTTTCTAGCTAGACATTTAGATTGTATACAGAAATGTTTCCCTAGCGTATAGGCTGCTCCTG